>NC_141782.1:13708809-13919709 GCF_054643075.1 Acanthaster planci
GAAATAAAAAGTCAGGGGCAGATTCAGGTTGGTGCAGGTCCGGGGAAATTGTTGCTTGTACATGGAAGAGGAGTTTAGTATGTACTTGTTACTGTTTGGTGTAGCTATTTACTACCGGTATCTTTGCTTTATCCCGCTTTAAGCGTACTTGCAAAATAACAGACTTCTATAGGATTTCTTTACCGTATGGACGTATTACAACATTTATCACAAATCCTGAACTTATACGTGACGATGTCCCAACCTTGAGGTTTAGATATGAGCGCGGGAAGACTGCACTTTCAAAAATGGCGCCCGTGACAGATTCCAATTTTTCAGGTCCACTCAATTCCAAGGAAATAAAATCAGGTGGAAAATACTAGTTTTTTTAAAAAACCAAGAAAAAATCGCCGTGGAGAACCGTGAGGCATGCATATACTGCAATTCACGGGCCACGCAATGGTTTTGATGATTAAAATTGCCTTACATGTGTTAACAAAGAAGTCGTACGCCATCGTGACATCACAGAGTTCCAAATACTGTGTGACTTCTTAATTAACTATCAAATATCTACCTTTAAGAATTTTGAAAATACCTTGCTTTGTTCAAGAGATAGGGGAAAAGAATGGAAAAATAGAAAAACAAAACATTGTTCCTATCTTATCATATCCCCCATAGGCCCTATTCACAAAACACTAATTCTGTGTCACGCGACAACACCACCATTTTAAATTTTTGTTGCGCTGATTGGGACAGTGCCTAAAGTGATGCAAAATGACGTGTCGTTTCCTATTGGTGATGTTTGCCGGAAAAAAAGTAAAATTTAATTTCAATGAAAACCAAAGCTTTTCGGGCAGGTGAATCAAACTAGCAAAAATTTGGAAAACTGTGCAGGTTTCACCCTACCTCGACAATCTCCTCTTTAGGATAAATCTTGCCGATATATTTGTACAGCTGACGTCTTTCGATCCGCTTTAGGATATCCTGGGACGCTTTCAAATCTTCGTTATCAGAGCGCATGATCTGTTGTATGATGTCATCTGTCATCTTGGTGTAGGCAACCATGTCGGTAATGGCTTTAGACATTATCACTTCTCTAAATTCAAAGGAAAAGTTTACACGCCTGATTACTGACAGCTGGAAGCAAAACATTTTGAAAAATTAATCTGCAGTCTTGAAGGGACGTGAACTCGACAAACTATGGGCGTTGGGAGGGGTACAGTATGGGATGACGACCATCACCTGGCTTGAAATTAATGCGATATCGACTTCTTCCACTCTTATCAGTTCATTACTACTGAGTGCGTTGCTCCCCTCCGAGAAAACCCCAGCGATTCTCAAAGAACAAATCGAGGGAAACTTGAACCCAAGAGATATATCAGCTCTACTCACTTATCATCTCGTCCTTTGAACTTCAAATGCTCATTGGCCTTTTCAAGCGCTTCAACAAGCCTAGGTTAAAAAAAAGGCAGGGGAGAAATTCATGTTATAGCATTCCAAGAACCAAACAGACCATTTGTTAAAATATGAAACAGAAAATCTTATGTGCGCCTGTGTTGTGATAAGATTGATTTGGGATACGGTCTAGCCGGGCGTGGGAAGAACTACACACAAAGATCATAGACTAAGTACTCTGGAATGGATTAAATATTTCACTGTCATTTGTTTTTCAATAAATGTTTCAGTTAAAGAGGCTGCACGCCACTGAATTGGGTTAAGAACGGCGTCCATATAGTTTCAGAGCATCAGCTTCCCCTGGGAGCCTGCATAGTCCCCGTGCACCCCTCTCTCCCATATAATCATCTTTTCTCTTGTATTTTGTTCCAGTATAAATAAGGGAATAAATATGTGCTTGGCCCATAGTGCTAAAAACTAGAGCTCTGACTCACGTACAAAATGATGCAAAAAGGTGAGATATAACTTTGGTAATAACGAGTCATTACTTTTTGTTTCAGTATGGTATTTTACAAGAACTATAACTTCTATTACTTCGTGTACATTTAGGATTATTGCCTTGAAGTTTTCGTTCTTTTCTACATAAAAAATGAGGCCACCAAATGTTCAACTTTGAATTTTAATGCAAAGTCATGTTGTACCTACACATAACTGTACACATGCACCCTTTTATGAATGCTTTCTTTAGGTGTTTTGTTGTCTTGTTTAGATTGCAGTGGGCACGCATATGGTGGCCCTAGAGAGACATCGCCCATCGTCAATATTGACACCAATATTTGAAACCAAATCCGCGACTCTCTCTGGTCGCATGTATTGCCGTCAGTATTTGCAACAAAACTCACGACTCGTATCTCCCGTCGCAGATATTGCCACAATCTTTTTCCAGCAAGCCAGCTAGAGCAAAGTTGCTTGGCTATAGATAAAGCCAAGTTGCCCCGCCAAATAACGACTTGAAATCAAGCCGAAAATTGTAGGTCATCGCGCATCTAGCTTGCCGGAAAAAATCGCGGCAATATTTGTGACCAGAGATACAAGTGTAAATTTGGTAGCAAATATTGATGGCAATATTCGCGACTAGAAGGCAAATTGTAAATTTGGTCGTAAACATTGACGTCAATATTGACGACTGACGATGTCCCACCGGGGCTATCACGCACGCACCCTCTTTTGACCACTGCACTCAATTATCAAAGTCTTTCTCTTGATCAATAAAACTTACATTTCTTCAATGATCTGGGTGGTCTTGTGTTGGTATGCTCGGCGATGGAGACTCATTCGTGTGTAGAACATGTCATATAAATTTTCCACTTCCTGGTTATTGAGGAAAACAAAAATTAAAATTAGTTTTATTCACTGCCACATTGTTGATGTACTCCCACGACGGATTCTGGGGTGAACAAGAGCCCCCCCCCCTAGGAGCCAAAAATCTCAAAATCAAAAGGCCATTTTTTTCAAAATAAGAACTAAGGGCAAAATGCAATTGTTTTATTTCAGTTGATTTCCTTCCGAAGCACATAAAAAACCCCAAATTTAGGCTCAGTACGATAAATGCCATAAAACGTTAAACGTTTAACATAAAACGTTACACCAACAATTTCAAAACTATTTGCCCCCCCCCCTCCTCCCGCCCCTCCCCCTCAAAAAGGCTACTTCTGGATCCACCTTGGATGTATTCCAGTTTGATGTACTTTGATTTCTTGCATTTAGTTCATCGGTAGAAGGATGATTTAGGTTACCTTTTTTTCAAAATAAAATGAAATTCATCAAGCTCACCAAATACCTTTTTTCGTACGGTTTTAGCTTACATACCCAATACACAATGCACTGATCAATGGAATTTGATTTGGGAGTGTTTTGCAGTTGTTTTCCGGAAGTTTACAATAAACTCTTAAAATGGATCGAAAATACAAAAACAAATTCCTTACAGACTTGTAGCTGTATGGAATAGGGGCATAAGGGACTTCTTAAGACTGTGGGCCTAAGGACTTCGTAGTGGTGCTTCGTTGAAAACGTGCCCTCACAATGATTACTTCATCAATACAGCCTACGTTCTCGTACAATTAATAAAGCGATTGGAACAATCATGGAATACATGGAATCAAATTCGACTAGAAACATAAACGTACCGTTGTATATCTATTTAATTGGTATTTGTGATTTTTAGTAGGATTGGGGGAAAGAAAGTACGAACAGAAATTCTTTTTGTACTGCAATATTATTCTATTTTATCTCTGCAAGAAAAATCCGTTATTCCCTGCAGACACAAGTTTTATTTGGGGGAGGGAAGGTCGCGATATTTGTACTGTCCATCGGCTGATCACGCCTAGGGGTTTGGGATGTAGGCAGGAACAATAAATCTCCTCAAGTTGCACCTGCTGGCCACCCCCACGCCAATACAATACCTATATGCGCGGCCTGCTTCACGCCAAAAAGCCACACTGGTTTAGTTTATCGAAGCTGTCACATGAAAATTGAATTCGCTCCGCCAGAGAACTAACTTTCAAGACCAAATATTGTCTGATTGGTTCGGTTGTCTTGAACTTTGGAGCGGATATTTACCACATATATTTCTGAATTGATTTCCTTCGTTCCCTGGCCACTTGTGAAAGTTTGTGGGACCGCGTTTTTGCCTGAGACGTCCGGGACTGATTGCCTTGTCGTAAGGTTGCCTGAAAGGCTGGGTTTCTTCCTAGCAGCCAGCGATGCCCCCGTTCGATTCGAGAGCGGAAGACACGGGCCCACCGTTCATCCCCATTGCGTACTGCTACAGCTGCAGCTGGAAATTGCCGCCGTCTTTGGCGCTCTCGTCTTGGGAAATTGACAGCAGCTGAGCCAGCTCTAGAGGCCACCGCAGAGAGGGCAACAGCTCCGGTCGACGGGTCGCAGTGGAGTTTTAGGAGGTGACACGGGGGTACGCCCAGGTCTCGCAGTTCCAGCCGCGGTGAGATCAAGCCGGGTTTCTGCTGCTGGACCTACGGTTACAAGTATGGCCCCTGCTGTTGTCAGTGAGTCGGGTCGGTGGGCCTTTCAGTGGATGGCGACCCAACCTAGCGGACGTTAATAGTATTGGCAGTGCTAGCAATTGGTCGTCTGCTGGTTTTGGCACAAGTCCAGGGTTTAACCCAAGTACATGTAGTTATGTCAGTACTTTTCAAGTAGTGTTGGAGCCAATGTTTTGAATGCTAGCGGTTTAGTCCTCCAGACTAGTCCGAATACTTCCCCCCTTATTCTAATCCGGCGTTTGCAGACGAGAGAAATTATCAGATCGGGGATGTAGTTCGTGCAGAAAGCCAACCCTCTCACACCGCCGGTCCTGGCTTTGCTTAGGCCAATAACAACGGCCTTTTGCCCGGTGCGTCGGCTCTAGACATGACAAGACCGGCTCCTGTGCATTCTGTAGACATTGGGGCTCCCATTGATCTCCATATCTCCCCACCAGTGAAAGGGGAATTCGTTATGGTCAATATATTGAAATGGCATTACCGTACCGTGACAGTGCCAACAGGGCGCTGGCCTCTACGGCGAGCGGGTCAGAGTTAACGATGGCTGTCCAGCAAGACAGGGTTGTTTTTCGGCCTGCAGTTCCTCAGCTGCAAAAACTTGATTCATAGGATAAATGGTCAAGTGCATTTCATATTTATATGGCTGTCTATTCTGCGGCACATCCGAGCCAGGTCTCAGAAAGTATGCGGAGATTATTCGCGCTGCGGTGGTACAATTCCCAGGGCTGGGATGGTGGAACTATGACGAGCAGTTTCGCTTGCGAATGGAAACAAATCCGTCGCGGTCATGGGCAGTCATTGATATGGAGCTATGGGTCACAATTGCGGCGGCCGGTAGTTTATTTTCCTCGGCAAATGCTGCCGTGGCGGTCACTAAAACTCCACACATAAGGCCGTCTGTTTTTCGTTCAATTCCATCGCCGGTTATCGGTGGAATCCCTACCGATATGCGAATAGCTGCCGTCAGTGTAGCCATTCAGGGCACGGAGCAGCGTCATGTAAAGTGGCCGTGGACGGAGGCGGCTCCCCGCAGTTTTCCCGTGAAAAAAGGGGGACTGCGCCCAGTGGCGCAATCTAAAACAAGCTACACAAAGGCCACGCCGACAGCTGCAGCAGGCGGGCGGCAGGCATCTTGGCCGGCTGTGCAGGGGCAGAGGCTCCCCCAGGAGCAAACAGCAGCCAACAATTCAGTGGTAGAAAACTACAGAAACACATACCACTTTTCATTCTCCCAACACCCATTAATTTAGCTAGTGCTGCGGCAATGGTTGTCGGATTATACGAACAGGGAGGCGGCTGTTCTGTTACTGGTTTTTCGCAGGCGGTTTATTTTGGTTTTTAAGGCCCTAGAGTTAGCAGAGATTCTAAATGCCTTAAGTCGGCATCGGACATGCCTGACATAGTCCTAAAAAATTGCAAAATGAAATTGTTCTTGGGAGAATTGCTGGACCCTTCACACACCGACCTTTGCCCAATCTCCAATGTTCTCCAATTGGGCTGGTGCCTAAACAGGAACACAATTCCTAATCCCATCATAAAGTCCGCCTTTCTCCTGGTGCTAAGCTTGACTTGCTCATGTGGATGGAATTCCTTAAACATTTCAATGGAGTTTCCCCCTTTCGTGATAAGGGCTGGCTCGATAGTGATGCATCAGCGTTATTTACAGATGCCGTGGAAAGCATTGGTTTCGGAGGTTATTTCAGTGGCCGCTGGTTTCAAGGTGGGTGGTCCTCAGAGCTGTTGGGGCGTTCGCCTTCAATTGCACACTGCGAAATTTATCCTTTAGTGGCTGCTGTGCATTGTTGGGCCCCTATCTAGCGTGGCGTTTGGCAGAAATTCGCTGGGAGCGACGGGCAGTGCTAAAGAAACAACTTAATTAGTTTTCAATGCAAGGTTTTTAGCATGTTAATAATTCTTGTTTTAATGTTAAGGAATACAAGCCAAGCACCCTCCTATTCTGGAGGGGCTTATTCCAACCATATGTGAAAACGGTAGAAAAACACGGCGTTTTTTTCTTCAAGTTTACTCTTACGTAATTTGCATAGTACTTTAAGTCACGTGACAGATTGGAAAACTGTCACAAGCACCTACTTGTTCAGGTGGGGCTAGTTTCCAACCGTAACTGCGAATGGTGGATACACACGTTCGATAAGTGCCAAGGATGCCAAGCGTGGCAAGTTTTGGGCAAGCGTGCCCCCTATTTTATGGTAAAGGTGCCAAACATGTCTACTTCAAATTAGAGAAAAAAGGAAATAAATGGGCGGCCCGAAAAACCATGCCCAAGAAAGCGAAAACTCTGGTGGTTATGCATTGTCAATGTGTCGGAGTATAAGTGGCAAACCGTCTTGGAGGTGTGCACATATAAAACCGTATTTTCCGGATTGGCCCTCAAAGTGTACACTTCAAAGCCTGTTTTATCGCAAGAAAAGTCACTCTTAAAATATCAAAACTGCAAAACTTACGGCCTGATTTCTAACTTACATTTTCACATTTAATTGTTGTATTTGTACCATTGAAGGTAAATTTAACACGTTACTTATATATTGTCTGTCACAATGGCCGTTGAATAAACGTAACTCGGATGTGTGGTTTCTTTGCTTGTGTTATGAAAATATTAAAAAATAATAATAAGTAATAAAACAAAATTATGTTCAAATGCTCATACCAATTGAATAAACAAAAGTTACATTATATTAGTAAAATGCAATAAGAGGACTAAATAAAACACTAAAAATTTATACAATACACAATACGAGACCCCAAAGAAAAAAGGGGAAAAAAAGAATTAAAATCAGCCCAGGGTACAGCTACTTTCCAAAGGCAGCTCTGAATCAATGTGTTTTCACTTGAATCTTAAAATGTGTCAGTGACGAAATCCAACGGATCGTCACTGGAGAAGAATTCCACAAAGAAGGAGCTGCCATACCGCAAAAGCCGTGCTGTTAAAATAAACACCTTTGGGTGTTATCAGATGACCACACCATAGCATCGCTGGACAGTGGTGTTTCTCTGCACACCTATAAGTGTTACAATGCACTGTGTTAAAAAAGTGTTAAAGGTAACATCAAATAACACCAAAAATTTAACACCACTGTTGGTGTAGTCCCCTGATAACACCCGTGTGTTATTAAATTTAATCCAGTTTTTGCAGTGCACACAGAAAGCCCGTCGTCCAAAAATATTCATTGCCTTCCCCTTCGGATAATCTAATAACATGGTGTTATTTGATTTCAATTAATATTTCGAATTTTCTTTGATATTTAATAAATCACTGAGATAGTGTGGTGCCATACCACGAAGAGCCTAAATGTCAAAAGTAATATTTTGAATTGAATCCTGAAAGAAACCGTTGAACAATGCAACTAATATAGTATTGGTGTAATGTGATTCCATCTAAACACCATGAGCATGTTGGACAGCTGCATTCTGAACGCTTTGTAATTTAGTGAGTTGCTGATAAGGTAAACCGTGAAACAAGCTGTTGCATTAATGTAACTGGTTATAATTAAAACCATGGATTAAAACAGTTAAATTATTAGTAGTCAAGTATTTGCGTATTCACCTAATATTATGAATATTGAGAAATCCCGCTGAACAAACAGTATTTGTATATTATGTATGTTTAGTCATGGATTACGTGGAGTTAAACACGACACCTAAATTATGTTCACATAAAGATGCAGATACGTTTTCATTTTTAAATTTGATAAAGGTATTTAGACAGTTGCTGCTGCAGGGTACCAATAAAACTACACTCAGTTTTAGAATCGTTAATCAGTAATCTGTCCTGTATCATCCACTGACGTATGTCATTTATACATTCTTCCACAGCTTGTATAGCTTGCTGCTGATTAGCAACACTACAAGGATTGAATAACAAGTACAACTGAGTATCATCTGCGTAGCAATGAATATTTGGGAGATGACACTCAGCTATTTCAAACAGTTTGGAAGAGTATGTGATAAAAAGTGACGGTCCCAAACAACATCCCTGTGGAACACCACAATTGACGTGAAATTTCTTAGACATGGCCTCACGAAATATAACACTTTGACCCCTCCCGCTTAAATGATAACGAAACCAATCCAAACAACATCAGACAGTCCAAACCTAGACTGAAATCGATTAAGTAAAATGACATGATCAACAGTTTCAAAGGCAGCACTGAGGTCTAAATGTACCAGCAGAGTAACCAGCTGAGAATCCATTTTCACGAAAATGTCCTTTTTCTTTTTACTTTCAGCAAGGCTGTCTCGGTGCTGTGATTTCTCCTATAAGCAGACTACGAGGTTGGATACAGTGTATGATCAGTCATTTAGTTGTGAACCTGATTAAACCCGACTCTCTCAGTTAATTTGGAAATGTAGTGAAGGTTACTAATAGGCCGCTAATTCTGAAATTCAACAGGCCTGGATTAAGATTACCCTTTTTGATCAAAGGAGTGATAACAGCTTCCTTCCAGTCATTTGGAAATGTTCCCGATAGTAAGGAAGAATTATTAATCTTTGTGAGAACTGGTAACAGAATATCAAAGACAGCCTGTGACAAGTTGGCGTTGGATCTAAAATGCAGGATTTGTTAAAACCCTCATTTGTGATTTCTTTTAAAACTATGTTCAGTAACCACTAAGAATTGTTCGAGTTTAACAGTGGAATCCCCTGTTCAGCCCCAATTAGCAAAGTCTTCTACAGCAGCAAGGTAAGTCTACATGATTCGGAGCAAAAGGTTCCGTGGTTTTCATGCGAGGTTTCAATAAATTGTTCATGCATATGAAAAGCTTTCTAGAACTCGAGTTATTCTTATCAATGAGTTTATTATTAGAAAATTCCGACGTAGGTCGTTGTGCGTCTGGGTTGGTTATGATTTTTTCTAGACAGTTTGAATTTGGCGTTACCGATGCTTTGCGTAAATAAACTTGACGTTCAGGAATTAAAAAAACTGAACTGATCTGACGTGAACTTAAGGAAAACAGACTGCAAGCCCTGCTCAACTTTTCTGTTATTACTCTTGTTAATGTATATCATACATTTTGTATGAATCATTTCATTAAAAGAATTACAGTAAAATTGTGTGAGGTGTAATTTTTGGGTCCTGTATTGAATTCCTGGTTTGTCTGTTAGGATCGGGACTCCAACCGTTTGGCAGACTTTCTTAACAGACTATAGTGCACAAACACCGTCCCATGGTCATTTGATATAGGTGTGGCATTCACGAAGGCTCAACAGCTTATAACATGAATACGATAACTGAATGAAGTTAAAAGTTTATTCAACACGCAGGTGTGACAATGCATAAGGAAAGTCTAAGGCACAAACAAACGTTTCGGCTCACGTGGATGCACAACAAAATGTTGTGGGATGAAAATGTAATGTCAGGATATCAATATTAAGATCTCTCTACATTCACGACAAGGGGGTGCTACATATCGGGATAGATTGATAAAGTGACGAAACCTGTCTGTTTGCTTTAGCTGTCAACAGCAGATGTGCGATATAAAAGTGACCAGCTGGCAAGCAAGCGTGTTATTTCCAGCCATCACCAAGTTAACTGAAGCAGCATCATACACAGAGTAATGAACTAACCTTATCCCTGGCACATATCTTTTTCTTGCCATACACCCCGATGACCCTGGAGCACTCCATGAAGCGATGACAGTCAAAGCTGCTGGAGATGCCCAGGTTGTGGCAGTCTCGCAGGAAGTAGTCCCACTTGTCCACGTCGATGCCATTACGCTTGTTGGCCACGATATCGTACAAGAAGTGCTTATCCTCATCGCGTCCTTCCAAGTCCTTCTGCAATGAAAATCGTACCCTAAACCAACTGCACCAACTATGCTGATGTTGAAACTATAGTGGCGTATCCCGTGGGGGGGGCAACCCCCCGACATCATGTTAGCTGAATTCGCCGTTGGTTGAAACCCTTAAGTTTTAATGCATACAACAAACTTAGCCAAGGTAGTGTAATATAAAGGTAAATCAATATACAACAGATGAGCATTTCTTTATGAAGGGAAAAGCCGAAGACATATTGATAAAATCGGGTCATAAGTAAACGCGATCATCCTTGGAAATGTTTAGAACGTTTGTAAGGTCTGTTGAACATGTATTGCACCTGTCAAATTCTGTGAATTTGTTTTGTTCTGGATAAATCAAAAGAATCTTCTCTAAAAAGGACTCAAGATGAAGCATGCACCACATTAGTGTATTTCTGAGAGTGTGGTGGAATCTGTTCATTGAAATTTGTGATTAAGGTCTGAAACGGAATGAATATTCTCAAATGTTTTACTATAATGAGAAGCTATTGTGGGATCTCTGACTTATACACGATTTCAAACGTGCTCGACACCGCGGGGTGGAGCGAACTAGGAAGGAGGCCATCAGAAAGTGTGTATTTCATATTGTACATGGTTCTGGTGGTCTCAAAGGTAGCTTTTTTGGAAATTGGCAAATTTATTTAGTTCATAAAGTAAACACAAGATCAGCTTCATGCAGTTTGCACTCAGTTTGGACATGTTTGGCACAGCATTGTAGTTTTAATTTTTGGGGGGGGAAGTATGCAATATTCATTAGAACCCCAATGGGATACAACAATCTTGCATACATATATTAACTGAGCCTGCGGACAGGGTCAGGGTTTAATACATGTCGAGTTTAAAAAAAGGACTCAAACATTTTTTTTTGATGAGCATAGTGCATTTTTAATAAACAGGTTCTTAAATCTACTGCATATTGTGATACGGTTCTTCCGTTTGCTGAAGCGACATGGCTTGATGGGGACTTGATGATTAGTGCAACATGCACATGCCCACTATTTGGTCGCAACTGCACAATGTTTACACTCATTCATTGGGAGCTGTTTAGGCATGCTATTATCTCAACACAGTTTTTGCAAACCAGCTGTTTTAAAACTAATTTGGAAAGGAAACATTGCAAGAGAATGGGATAGTAAAGCCTGAAATTGCAATCAGACAAACGGGAAATTTTCCGGTCACTTAAATTAATTTTTTTTTCTGACCAAAAGATTTAGTCAAAATGTTTGAAGGACGTTTGAACACCTAACGTGCTGAAAATCAATAAACATGCCGAGTTGAGTGTCAACTTCTTTATAGAATATATGCGAATCTAATCAAGGCAAATCTCAATTAAATCATAAATGTCTGAGATATCGTAATTTTCCATTATGTCGTCCATCTACTTCCATTGAAATGACATAAATACTTGCTTGCTGCAGGCGAAAAAGACTTTCTGTCAAAGTCAGTGTATGTTCTTCCCCAGGATGTTGTAGATGAATAACTTGCTCTCCAGTATTGTAAATTGGTTTCGGTTTTCTTTCAAGCCCCTGTTTGAAAGTTCAACTGCATTTTTTTTAGATCCCCTGAGAGAGAGAGAAATCTCCTCTCTGTCGCTGATGTAGACTCGTGTACACTTAAACACTAAGATGTTTTCATGACCTACTGGGCACATGACTACACATCCAGAGCGCGCTCACTGAATCTTAAACGGGGGACACTGTTTTGATTAAAAGACGACGTTCTTAATTGTAGCCTGATGGAACAGGCTTTAATTAACGCATAGTTTACTCAATTTTACATTAGGTGGTACACAAAAAGTTCCTAGCGGTTCATCAGGGTGCCTATGCGGTGTGGAGAACATATAATTTGAAATGTGTTATGCATGCAGGAACCAGTTATGGGGACTAAGAAACTAGGATTACATGCATTGATAGTTCTACTTTCTTACCTGCTTCTTTGGTGGATCAATCAATTCCTTAATGAATGTGATGTCCCTATCTGTCAAACGATATTTCTTAAAGTCGCCCTTCAGATCATTGGAATTGATCAGATGATCAAACATCTCCAGTGAAGCCTTCTCATGCTTTTCGTGTGGGAGAAGGATTACAGTACATCATTACTTACTCTGACAAAAACAGACACCATGAGATAATAACACATGCATATGTAAGATCGAAACACAGAGAAAGCATTCCGCTCAAGTTATGAGGATTATGGATTCGTGCCTTGAAATGGTTGAACATGCATCCATGTACAAGTACCTTTTACACAGTATCACAGTTTGGCATCAGTGTCCTGAACTAATCCTTGACAACTACTTTTGATGTAAAAAAATTAAGGGTGTCAAATGTCAGACATAACGTTTTTTTAACACTGTTCCTTTTTGGCAGGAAATTTGATCTCTCATCTCTTTAACATACATGCAAGTAGGGGCTTACTCGATCCAAGCAATAATTTGGCCTTTAGTTCCATTTTTCAAAACTGCTCTCTTGGATTTAGTAACCCAGATAAATCCGAGTATCAGACATTCACTTAACCCTCAGTTACGAACGCTAGCCATACCAGCTACAGCATCGTTATTGGGTCTTTGTTCTGAACATTGAATAGAACAATACTGTATTTCTACAACCATTGGAGGCTTTGTGATTTTATATTCAGTATGCTCCTAAATATTGATTGCAAGGTCACCTGACGCCTCCGTGACCAATAGATAGGCTGTCTAAAGTCGAATTCGGGTATATGGTTTTCGATCCCTAACCAGAGAAATATTTATACTGCAAAGTGCAACTTAGTTTCGTGTGTGGTGAGGTGTGTAACCACCTCCCCCTCCCCCGGAAGAAAAAAACACCAAGGTTCACGTGTGTGGGTAAAATAAAAAAATCGGACGTACATTTCAGTGAGACTTTTCCCTTTCTTTCATGTTAGTTCAAATTTGAATTTAGATTTTCAAGCATCACTCATAGAAGTGTAATTCTTGAAAAACGGTGTGAGCAGGCTGCTCCTGCGAAGATCAGTTCAAATGAACAGTATCGGCGTACAAGACACCAGTCTTCTTTAGAGCTATAGTGTAATTCGACGACCAAAATTAGACGCCGTCACTGCGGTGGCACAACGCTTGTGGTAAGGTGCTACGCGTGCGTTACATGCCTCTTGGACCAACAGGTTGTCGTAATTTGCCTATTGCACGCGCGCGTCAAGCTGAAGAACGTGCGTGTGATTGCGGTGCCACCGCAGGTATGCAGTCTAATCGGATTAGTCTATAGACATAGAAAAACCAATAATAGTAAGTGGTTGCTAATAGACCACCTGAAGTGTACGGAAGATCTGAATCACAGCAATTTTATGATGCTTTTTTTCTGGATATATTGAACAAGATGCATTTTCGGTTTCAGAAAAAAAACCTCATCCAAATCAGGCCCATTAAAATTAATACACATTAAAATACCATTCTTAGTTTTGAAAAAATATACCGATTGCACAGTGAGATATTATTTTACTTGGTAAAACAAAAACAAATACTGGGTCATTGGAATCTCTTTTTATTTTTATTATTTACAACGCGTAATTTCAGACGAAGCCTTTACATCATTTTCCGTTGTGTTTCATGTTACATGTTGTTCTTTGGATCATTTTAAAATTTGACAGTTTTGTTAAATAGTTTTCATAATTGCCTTGATCCAAAAATAGTTATTACAAAAGTACTGTTGGAATGAAATCCTTTCCAAAATGTTAGCTATATTCACATTTTGTAATACAAGGAGAGGGTCTTTCCAACTTTCATTATTTTAACACCGTGTACTGGTAAATGTGGCTCGTATTGAACATTAACTTCCAGGTAACTGCGTGCACGTAACACAAAATTCACATAATCTGGAAATGACCAAAACTCATATCTTCCTCCAGTTCAACTGCCCATGAACCATGTTCTATTAATTGTAATAAAGATGTGTAAATGCCGACCAATGACCAGAACCTGGAAATATGTGTCTGGCTACCGTCATGAAAATATACGGCAGGGTATTTGAAGTTTTTTATGAATATAAATTCCAGTTCCATTTAGCTATTCTTTTTGATTCGTACCAACAGACTATGCTAAAATAGCACGCTGTCTCAATTCACCAAATCTGCCCCGATCTTCCCGATCTAACAGTCATTATTTTAATTCTGTTGAGTTTTCTGGGATTCGACGATATTTTGGTGTATTTTCGTCCAGGGATATAAAATCTGCTTACCGTCCATTTGCTTTTTGTAACTTTAGGAATGAACATGTTGTCAAACACGTGGGAGAATGGGCCGTGACCTAGGGCATAATCAAAAGATTCAAAAGAAGAAAATAAAATGGCGTCCATGATATGAATCCATATTGTGGGAATATTCTCTTTACACTACAAAATACATTTTAACATACGACAGTTCATGAAAAGATAAGCATTAAGAGCGTGTCCACGAGAGCACCATGCAGAATGTGATCGGGTGGGGGTCAACGGATTTGGCTGAAATTTGGTGTCAATGGGGGTCACAGGTAGCCTTGAGGTTTGCATAATTTTAGGTCAATCCAACCTCAGCTTCAGGGCAAATGGCCCAATTATGTACTTCTTAAGTAGAATATGTGCGATTTTGATGATTTTGGGGCTACAAAAGTTTAAACGCTTCCTGTTTAACAATGGAAAGCAGCAGAACATTGAAATTTGCAGGGCTTAGAGATTGTGTCCTGTCCCTAAATTTGCTTCATAGTTTTACCTATCTATGAGTAGCGATGGGGTCATTAGTGCAGGTCTTTGAGCAATGACACTTTGATGAAGGCCCTTATCATGGTCTTGTAGACGCATCAATAAAATATTTGTCAGCAGTTTTCAGAATGGACTTACAGGAGCCTTGTTTCAGCCTCATTTGTATTTTAGCCTTCTATCAGTTAAAACCGGTACCAAGTGTAATTGAGATCGTCTCGTGAACTAACACTTAATTACGATGTTTAGATTCAATCTCAGTTGTGACAGTTCTTTAATGTTAATTCACTTTTTACGAATGAGAATTTTTTTATTGTCTTCCCAATGTTTACAAATTCTATAAAACTAGAGCTAGAGCCAGAGCTATTAATGGTGGTCTAAGACCTGTACATACTCCTTTTATCCCTTCTTTAATTTACCATTTTTTTGGGGGGGGGGCGTGCCGCCTCTGGCTCCCCCATCCCTACAGTTGCCCCCCTTACACCATTGCCCCATTCATGACGTGTGACAGAAGCAGAATAGCAATACGTTTTTTATATTGCGAAGGATTGGGAGCTGTGGAGGAAATAGTTTTCATGAGAAGGATACACATGCATAGTTAACTCGTCCATCTGCAGTAACAGTGTAATGCAATGGTTACAGCAAACCTCCCAGTACCGTTCCAGCACTGGAAAAATACTACACACATAACACCGGTATACACACACGATATGGAGCTAATTCAGATTAATGCCGTCGACTTTGCAGGCAAGCAAAATTGACAGCAATCATTTACAAGCTTGTGGTGGATGAAGTAGGCACACCTCATACTCCAATTAAACTGTGTGTAGCAGGCAACTGCAGATACGGTTTCAAGTAATTGAATATTAATTTATTCGAAAATAAAAAGTCCCACAACGCAAAGACGGGCAAATCCAGTAAAGAACCCAGATTTTATTCGGGGAATGGGGCCTCAAAATCTAAATGTGACAGCTTTAGGCTTGACATCAATAGGACGTGGTTGTACTAAATTGCACACTTTCAGTTTTAGAAATAATGACGCTCAAGTAAAAAGTACCTGGTTGCCTTGAAATAAAAATGCACTGGCGATCATGGGACTTGAATTGAAAATGTGAGTCGAACTTCATGTACATGTAAGTGATTTCCTGAACAAATCATTTAGGCCACGATTTCTCCATTCTCAGTGCCTAAAAAAGGCTCTTATAAATAAAGCTACATAGGGTTACCTAGGTCATGGCAAAGACCAGCTATCTGAACACACAGGACATCCTTCTCATAGATACCAAGCTTTGGCTTTTGCGTCTGCAGTGTCCGACAGTATTTTCCAGCCAGGTGATACACTCTGATGGGAAAATCCAAAGGGATGGGTGGAGAAAACTTGATTGGCGAGCTCGGTTTAATACTGTGCATACAATTAGGCGTGGGCAAAAGTAAAACATACTTGAAACAGACGTACTATTTCAGTTTGTCACTCCCTGCCCATTATTGGTTCTTCATCCAACTTCATTAATTTTGGGGAGCCAGCAGTTCTCCAGCAGATAGCTTTATTGGCATTGCCATATTCAGATTTTGAAGGAAGGGGGAAGGCAATTGGACATTTTTCTCAAACAAGTGCCCAAAGTTTGTTCGTGTGTGTAAAAAATTCCCTAGAAGGCGGCTAAAGTATCAGTTTCACCCAATTCGGACTGGACTATTCAGGACTATTTTTCATTGTATTTTATGGTGTCAATTTCTCTTCATTTGTTCTGCTGTTCTGACATCAGTTCTGGATACGATATGACACGAAAAACATATAAACTTGACAAAAAAAGGAACATGTTTCTACAGGTTGCATAATACCTCCTTTTTTTCCTTTCACGTTTGGATTTCAGTTTTGGGATGACCTCTGACTCTCAAAGAAACGGCTAATCTCATGAAAATACTCCATCTGACTTTTGCGAATTCGGTATCAAATTTTATGCAAGACTTCAAAGCAAAAGCTATAAAGGTACAACATGATATTTTCATCTGCTTGATCGAAAGTAGTTGCAATATTTCAAAAGGGGGTTTCAAATTGATCCCGGTCTATAGATGAATAAATTGTTATCATTCTCAATTCTCGGAAAATAATTGAAAAAACAACAACCTGCCTGCGGACTGCTCCCTCCAATCTCCAACCTGACACATACAACACTGTTAATTGGTTCCCATGTTAATCAAATCTTGTGCCTTTCTTCCTTGGTCTATGTTTCTTTCTCAAATGGCCTCTCACCCTATTGAATGCTCAAATCTATTGTGTGCTGCACCAGGGAAGACAAGGTAGCAAAGGCCTAGCTGTTTGATGTAACGCAGTCTCTGGAACTGTGGAGTATCGATGATCTTGACACAAAGCGGATGTACCTTGATCTGACCGTGGACTGGGTCATTAAATATCTATGTCCCCCAACAAATGGAATGAAGGAAAAGATACAAAATGGCAAAATTATACACTATTATATGGAACAGGAAACGCCACTCCAGCTGAGAGTCTGTCGAAATCATAATGATACCTGTAATATCCCCTTTTCCTCAAGTGATGTATAAAATAAAAATTACAATTTATAAAAACTATAAAAAATTGATCAGTGTGTCCTGAGACTTTTTAAATATATTTTAACATCACTTTTCAGTGACCAAATATGAAATGTTTGGATAACGTTGTTCAGAAATTAAAACACATGTATTGATTATTGAGTATTAGTTAATGATTATAGGTCATCTCTAATATAACCTGATTCTGCGAATGGTCAGTGCATTCACGCTACCTTTGCACTATGAAGACCTGCACCGACAGTGCATTAAATATCACTACCGCCGAGGGCGCGCGAGCTAGGGCAGCTTTCCAATATTCGATTTTGGCTTCAACTTTTTTTTTTTCAATACCTGACTTTGAAGCTGTAAGTGCAATAATCAGTCCAATAGTGCCACAGAACATCACGTAAGATGCAAGAGAGCCAAAAACTTTAGGACTTCAATTGACGTTGGTTGGTCGCGCTAGCGCCCTCTTGTGGTGGAACGCGTAAAATTGTTTTGGCCACCCTTCACGCTGCAGGCCTATTTGTTCTTTCTTTATGTTTTTCCCTTTAAACATTGAGGTCGATTTTGTTCTTTATTCTTAATTAAAAACAACCCATTAGGTATAAACAGTCGCTCTAGATTACAGATAGTTTTGTCTTGGAGTTAATTGGTCTGTGTAGTTGGTTGCTAGTTTTTGGCAATCGACCTATCTGAAATGAATCAGTTCAAGTACGTAAATCTGAGTGATTGTCCTTTTACAATGTGTGCCTCCGTCTTGGTCTTCCGACAAACGAACCCACCACAATATCAAAAAAGATAGCAATATCAACACCAAAGTCATATCAGAAATCAAATATAAACCAATATATCAATGAACCAGATACACACGCACACATTTACAGTACCCAAGACTGCAGATTTAACAAATTCCACTTTGAACAAACCTTGAAGTTCTTGGAATTGCTCGAACCCCGGACACGTTCTTGACGTCCTGCACAGCGAAAGGCATAATGACGACAAACATGTATGAGTATGAAGGACAAAAATTTAAACAATAATTAAAACAATAATTTCAATAATTTAAAGTGGTGCTGGTTTGGGGGGGGGTGATTGTCTGTCGTACAGAGGTTGGCAACGTGCAAACATTCTTTTCACTCATTACATCAATTAAAAATGTTTAATTCATGGCTGGTCAGCATTTCTTTTTCTGTCCTCTTTGAAAATTCTCTACAAGCATTTTTGCCCTGTTCGTACTGGACAAGTTGACCAAAGTCAAGACGGCAACGCATTTACATACTTGATAAATCTTCCATTTATCTCAACACTGTAGGAAAATCTCTGCAATCCACTCACAGCACGCAGTAGTAAAACAACTTTTAGCATAAACATGTGGATGCTCACTGTAGTGTCTGTGAATACCCAAGCAACTATCACCATACAGTTAAAGAGTAACTTTCTCTTGGAGAGGGGGGTCAAAAGGCACAACGCTGAAAGGTGGTATCAGGACGTCCTGGTAGCCAATACTAGTGGTGAGATATATATAACAGACTCTTGACTAATACCAAAAGGACTGCTTTTTCAATCGATACTGTAATCTCATTAACTTACATGTAGTCTGGTGGATATAATAAATAATTCTTGTGAATACATGTAGTAAAAACAAAAGAATTTAATGATTGCATCATGCCATCAACTTACTCTTCGTAGGTGGTTTATTCCGATCCAAGCCTTTCGAGCTACTATTTCGTTTCCTTTTGGTACCCCGTGAAGACGTCTTTACATTGGAAACGTGGCGTGATTTACACCCTTTCTGTTGGATGGTATAATTTTCCTGCTGATTAAATAAAGAAACAAGGGGCCAAGTTCTTGTACGTAACCAATCATCTTCAACAAATTTCTCTTTTAAGTTTTATTTTGAAACTGAAAACCGTAAAATGACAATATTTCAAAGTCCAGAGACGTCACATTTTTAACCCTAAAAGAACTGTTTTTGGGAGGCCTTGTCACAGCCGGGAGGGCGGAATCTGCCCCCTCAGATCTCAGCCATACTATGATCTATTTCAATGAAATTTCGCAGTGCTATAGAGGCATACATAGTTACTAATCATCTGAGTTAAATTATATGTAAATTAATTAAGTTTTTGCATAATTATGACTTA
Source organism: Acanthaster planci (assembly GCF_054643075.1). Taxonomy (NCBI): domain Eukaryota; kingdom Metazoa; phylum Echinodermata; class Asteroidea; order Valvatida; family Acanthasteridae; genus Acanthaster; species Acanthaster planci. The sequence goes on from NC_141782.1 coordinate 13,728,459, forward strand.
TTGATTAATCCTGATACCAATTTTTTTAAATCTTCTTTCGATTGCCAGGCGATTTTATTGCATTTTTCACATCGAAGATGCTGTATGGGTTGAAGTATATTCAATGGAAATAAAACCAGAGATGCTGTGAGCTGTATGCATAAGTTAATTGTACATTAATAGACCTTCCCCAAAGCAAGAGACTTCCTGGAAAAGGAAACATTCTGTCCTTTGTACGATGTACTTCTGTGTACAAAGTCCATGGTAAATTTCACATCACATTTCACCCTGGCTCCTAAATTCTTCACTGAGAGAGAGCTCCACTTCCAACTTTCCTAAATTTGGTGTCAAAATGAGGAAAGGAAAGGCCCCAAGCGGTTCGGAATGTAGTATCGCACCCCCTTGTTGTCTGTGTGGTTTCTTCGCTTGAGCTACACAATTGTTCAGTCAGGCCTAGCCCAGGTGGACTGACTGACCGCACTACCTGGCGCACGAGATTCCGAGCTGTCTACACGCACATCGACATTTCATGTTCTAACCACAGACGTGTATAATAAAATCTGGACTCGCAATGCCCTTAATCAGCTTATGGGTGCACCCTGGTAATTCGGCCAGAAATATGTCCGCTGAGCTCATTAATAAAAGTTATAGACTCAAAATATTCTATATTAGAGGGTCCTGAGAGACATGGAACTGAGGAATTTAAGAAATATGAGACTGAACCTCTGGGCCGGACTCAGGGCTTCCAATTCTGAGCAATTTGGATGCAATCTGGTTTAAAAGTGGCACTATTTGAGCCATTTTGCTGAGGGAAGGTTTTTCAAAATGGCTACTTTTCTGGACAGGGACATTTTCTGCATTTTAGGGGTGGTCTGCTTCTGGTTAAAATTTCTCAAAAATTCATTGGTCAACCCCCCGAAAATTGACAGGAAAATGAAAGAGGACATGTGGAACATCATTTTTCTGTGCAGCCTGAACACCTGTGAGAGTTGTGAGTATTTTTAAAATATTTGTGAAGTATGGGGATTTATCACTGCTGTCTATGGGAATGTATTTGTAGTGGTGCACCCTTATAGAGTCATTGAATCCACTCGCAGCCATTTTACCGAGCCGAATACAAAGCTTTCCTGGCAATGCCCACCTTTGTTCTTCCTGACGTCAATAGTATGGAGCCAACCCACGCCTTTGTATTCGGCTCGGTAAAATGGCCGCTGGTTCGCTTCTTTTTCATACAAAGGCTTTGCAAGTCCAGGTTTTTTTTATATACGTCCGTGGTTCTAACCGGGAGCAGCGAAATTAACCGAATCTCCAACCAACTCCGAGGCTGTGGCCTGCGTTGGTGACAGTTGGCCTAGTTACCTGCACGCAAGCTGAATCTACTACGGCTAGTTCGGGAAAGCTAAAATTCGTGATTTGTACAAAATCCTGATCACTTTTTAGCATGTATTATGTGCTAACAGGTGGACTTAAAATAGGCGACAAAATGTGTTCACAAAATATGATACCGTTAAGGGACTCCAGGCAGTTCCGTGTCGAGGGGATAGGATATTAAATCCAGCAAGGCTTTGGCACATTTCTGCTGCTGGCAATTTACTCATAGCTGTTGATTTGTCCAACTTTAACATACCGAATACTTTTTAGAGATGGAGAACTTTCTAAAACGCGCTGACACAGATGCTAACGGTGATTAGCAATAATGATCTCTTGGGTCTGGATTTAAAAACAAAAATCACGTATTTTGAGATTATTAAGTATTTTGATATTGCACTATGTTGGGGATCCATCGCCCGATAATCAGAGCTAGCATGACCGTAAACGTCAACCTCCCAAGCCAATGAATTTTAAGCCCACTGGCAAAATTGTTTGGCGATATGATTTCTTCACTGGTGAATAACATTGACAAGAGCATTGGAAGGCACTTATGAATAAAGAAAACTCCAAACAAGTACATAGTACACATGAATTAGAGTTTCCAGCTGTTTGATGTTGGCTAACGTGAGGCTGAGGGTTTTTAGAGAGTATCCCCTAAAGCGTATGATTAGGAATTAGGAGATTTCTAAAAACTTCTACACAGTCCAGCTTTCTATCCATTGCTCTAAAATCCAACTCGTCACTTCCAGTTACGAATTCTGTCTGCCTATTGTATGTTTAGATTACGAATTAAAAAAGTAAAGCACGATTTGTGCGTGATCGCTACTTACCGCACGTGCGTGCGCCCTACCCCTGCATACTTTATACCCGATCAGTATAGCATCGTTCTCGGCTGTATGGAATTCCATATCTGCCGTCGTGCGTAGCCCGTCGAACGTCGTCCGTCGCGCGTTGTCCGTCGTGCGTCGCCCGTCGTCCGTGGGTTTTTTTGTCACGATTGCACAGTGGTATTTTTATTTTTGACCCATGATCGTTTCACATGTACATGTCCTTTTTCGATCGATCCACCAAGCCTGACTCTCATTTTAGCAATTGAACAAGAAGATGTATTCGTTTTTGCAGTTGCGCCGAACGCCACTTGAAAGAAGAAATAATATCCTTTCATTTGAAAGACTGACATCGGTCAAGGGACGTGTATATGAAATAATACTATTTATTGTTACATAAATAAATTAACAAAATAGACTTTTGTTAGGGTAGATTGTTTTTCTCGATAACTTAGTTACTCTAAACGTAACTTTACTCGTTAACGGCCTGACGTTAGGTCTATAAGCTTATGTAATATTTCTGTCTGTCCTGCACGATATCCCACAGAACGGAATGTAAATAATAAATTATTTACAATGTTTGATTCTTTAATAGTTTTCACAACAGACGAACTTATTCAACATTATTTTGAGGGCAGGTATACCTATGATGAAATTTGCTGTATACTCCAAATTAGACATGACTTGAGTTGCAGGTAGGCTCACAGAAGTCTTTTAAACAGTAACGTTACTTGTTAGCCCCATAAATAATGCTGATATGCTGGACAACCTGTTCTCATTGGTCTATCCACCATGGCATACACACCCACAAAAACCAAGACGTCACATTTTCTGAAACTTAATCCAAGTAATATTTGCTCCCTAACAATACATTTAATAAACAGTTTGTTATCCACGGCACTGTTTAGTATTTCTGTATTTCAAGGTGAAATTAAGAGGACAAAATGGAATATCTGTATCGGTTGGCAGATTTCTTTCTAGAATTAATATTGTATGCAAATTAGAATTGGATTGTGGAGAAGTTGGCCTGAACATTTCTGCGGAAAATGTTTTTCCCCAAAAAACACTTGGATGAATTCTCAGAAAGACGACATTTTCTTGTCAAGGGGCAGGGGTAGTCTTGCATTATTGGCATTAATTATGGGACTAGTATTGCAGGTGGGATTTGTACTTGCCTTACTGGGAAAAGATGCTCAGAAGTGAATGGAATCATCACATTGTCATTTGTTAAACCCCGACTTTTGCAGGTCCTATGCAACCCATTGGATGGACGACGCACGACGGGCGACGCACGACCGGGAACGCACGACGAGCGACGGAAAATGGCATGTTTGGAACTTGTAAATGGGAGATATGGAATTCCATAGGGCTGTTCATCCCGATCATCATGCCTGCAATGTAATCCTCTTTTTTATTCTTCAATTTTCAAGATCACTCTGTTCTGAGAGTCTTACACCAGAAGACCACTGGTAAGCTTAAGGTTCTATGTATAATTGTGTTTGCGATCATTGATTGTTATTTGATGAGTAGTATGTAACGTGATTTTCAGTCATATTTTGCCGCTATGATGTTCCATGTTGCATCGATACTTTTTTTGTGTCTTACGAAAACTTCCCCTGATTGTGAGCTTTAATCCCTTCCAGAGTAGCAAGGCCGATTTTTCAGGTGACATGGTTCTAATGTTAAGTATTGTTTCTGGTCAAGAAACTGTAGATATTGGTAATTTTATATTTTGATATCGATGGTTGTTGAATGTTATATTAGGAACTCAGTTTTTGTGTGCACCCGAGGCTTGCCTAAGCACACGAACTCGCCATTTTTCCATGATGTTGTGAATATTCATGAGGTAGATTCCATATTTTTCCATATCAGTTCAAGTACGTAAATCTGTGTGATTGTCCTTTTACAATGTGTGCCTCCGTCTTGGTCTTCCGACAAACGAACCCACCACAATATCAAAAAAGATAGCAATATCAACACCAAAGTCATATCAGAAATCAAATATAAACCAATATATCAATGAACCAGATACACACGCACACATTTACAGTACCCAAGACTGCAGATTTAACAAATTCCACTTTGAACAAACCTTGGAGTTCTTGGAATTGCTCGAACCCCGGACATTTTCTTGACGTCCTGCACAGCGAAAGGCATAATGACGACAAACATGTATGAGTATGAAGGACAAAAATTTAAACAATAATTAAAACAATAATTTAAATAATTTAAAGTGGTGCTGGTTTGGGGGGGTGATTGTCTGTCGTACAGAGGTTGGCAACGTGCAAACATTCTTTTCACTCATTACATCAATTAAAAATGTTTAATTCATGGCTGGTCAGCATTTCTTTTTCTGTCCTCTTTGAAAATTCTCTACAAGCATTTTTGCCCTGTTCGTACAGGGCAAGTTGACCAAAGTCAAGACGGCAACGTATTTACATACTTGATAAATCTTCCATTTATCTCAACACTGCAGGAAAATCTCTGCAATCCACTCACAGCACGCAGTAGTAAAACAACTTTTAGCATAAACATGTGGATGCTCACTGTAGTGTCTGTGAATACCCAAGCAACTATCACCATACAGTTAAAGAGTAACTTTCTCTTGGAGAGGGGGGTCAAAAGGCACAACGCTGAAAGGTGGTATCAGGACCTGGTAGCCAATACTAGTGGTGAGATATATATAACAGACTCTTGACTAATACCAATAGGACTGCTTTTTCAATCGATACTGTAATCTCATTAACTTACATGTAGTCTGGTGGATATAATAAATAATTCTTGTGAATACATGTAGTAAAAACAAAAGAATTTAATGATTGCATCATGCCATCAACTTACTCTTCGTAGGTGGTTTATTCCGATCCAAGCCTTTCGAGCTACTATTTCGTTTCCTTTTGGTACCCCGTGAAGACATCTTTACATTGGAAACGTGGCTTGATTTACACCCTTTATGATGGATGGTATAATTTTCCTGCTGATTAAATAAAAAAACAAGGGGCCAAGTTCTTGTACGTAACCAATCATCTTCAACAAATTTCTCTTTTAAGTTTTATTTTGAAACTGAAAACCGTAAAATGACAATTTTTCAAAGTCCAGAGACGTCACATTTTTAACCCTAAAAGAACTGTTTTTTGGGAGGCCTTGTCACAGCCGGGAGGGCGGAATCTGCCCCCTCAGATCTCAGCCATACTATGATCTGTTTCAATGAAATTTCGCAGTGCTATAGAGGCATACATAGTTACTAATCATCTGAGTTAAATTATATGTAAATTAATTAAGTTTTTGCATAATTATGACTCATTGATTAATCCTGATACCAATTTTTGTAATCTTCTTTCGATTGCCAGGCGATTTTATTGCATTTTTCACATCGAAGATGCTGTATGGGTTGAAATATATTCAATGGAAATAAAACCAGAGATGCTCTGAGCTGTATGCATAAGTTAATTGTACATTAATAGACCTTCCCCAAAGCAAGAGACTTCCTGGAAAAGGAAACATTCTGTCCTTTGTACGATGTACTTCTGTGTACAAAGTCCATGGTAAATTTCACATCACGTTTCACCCTGGCTCCTAAATTCTTCACTGAGAGAGAGCTCCACTTCCAACTTTCCTAAATTTGGTGTCAAAATGAGGAAAGGAAAGGTCCCAAGCGGTTCGGAATGTAGTATCGCGCCCCCTTGTTGTCTGTGTGGTTTCTTCGCTTGAGCTACACAAGTGTTCAGTCAGGCCTAGCCCAGGTGGACTGACTGACCACACTACCTGGCGCACGAGATTCCGAGCTGTGTACACGCACATCGACATTTCATGTTCTAACCACGGACGTGTATAATAAAATCTGGACTCGCAATGCCCTTAATCAGCTTATGGGTGCACCCTGGTAATTCGGCCAGAAATTTGTCCGCCGAGCTCATTAATAAAAGTTATAGACTCAAATTATTCTATATTAGAGGGTCCTGAGAGCCATGGAACTGAGGAATTGAAGAAATATGAGACTGGACCTCTGGGCCGGACTCAGGGCTTCCAATTCTGAGCAATTTGGATGCAATCTGGTTTAAAAGTGGCACTATTTGAGCCATTTTGCTGAGGGAAGGTTTTTCAAAATGGCTACTTTTCTGGACAGGGACATTTTCTGCATTTTAGGCGTGGTCTGCTTCTGGTGAAAACTTCTCAAAAATTCATTGGTCAACCCCCCGAAAATTGAAGGGAAAATGAAAGAGGACATGTGGAACATCATTTTTCTGTGCAGCCTGAACACCTGTGAGAGTTGTGAGTATTTTTAAAATATTTGTGAAGTATGGGGATTTATCACTGCTGTCTATGGGAATGTTTTTGTAGTGGTGCACCCTTATAGAGTCATTGAATCCACTCGCAGCCATTTTACCGAGCCGAATACAAAGCTTTCCTGGCAATGCCCGCCTTTGTTCTTCCTGACGTCAATAGTAGGGAGCCAACCCACGCCTTTGTATTCGGCTCGGTAAAATGGCCGCTGGTTGGCTTCTTTTTCATACAAAGGCGTTGCAAGTCCAGGTTTTTTTTATATACGTCCGTGGTTCTAACCGGAAGCAGCGAAATTAACCGAATCTCTAACCGATTCCGAGGCTGCGGCCTGCGTTGGTGACAGTTGGCCTAGTTACCTGCACGCAAGCTGAATCTACTACGGCTAGTTCGGGAAAGCTAAAATTTGTGATTTGTACAAAATCCAGATCACTTTTTAGCATGTATTATGTGCTAACAGGTGGACTTAAAATAGGCGACAAAATGTGTTCACAAAATATGATACCGTTAAGGGACTCCAGGCAGTTCCGTGTCGAGGGGATAGGATATTAAATCCAGCAAGGCTTTGGCACATTTCTGCTGCTGGCAATTTACTCATAGCTGTTGATTTGTCCAACTTTAACATACCGAATACTTTTTAGAGATGGAGAACTTTCTAAAACGCGCTGACACAGATGCTAACGGTGATTAGCAATAATGATCTCTTGGGTCTGGATTTAAAAACGAAAATCACGTATTTTGAGATTATGAAGTATTTTGATATTGCACTATGTTGGGGATCCATCGCCCGATAATCAGAGCTAGCATGACCGTAAACGTCAACCTCCCAAGCCAATGAATTTTAAGCCCACTGGCAAAATTGTTTGGCGATATGATTTCTTCACTGGTGAATAACATTGACAAGAGCATTGGAAGGCACTTATGAATAAAGAAGACTCCAAACAAGTACATAGTACACATGAATTAGAGTTTCCAGCTGTTTGATGTTGGCTAACGTGAGGCTGAGGGTTTTTAGAGAGTATCCCCTAAAGCGTATGATTAGGAATTAGGAGATTTCTAAAAACTTCTACACAGTCCAGCTTTCTATCCATTGCTCTAAAATCCAACTCGTCACTTCCAGTTACGAATTCTGTCTGCCTATTGTATGTTTAGATTGCGAATTAAAAAAGTAAAGCACGATTTGTGCGTGATCGCTACTTACCGCACGTGCGTGCGCCCTACCCCTGCATACTTTATACCCGATCAGTATAGCATCGTTCTCGGCTGTATGGAATTCCATATCTGCCGTCGTGCGTAGCCCGTCGAACGTCGTCCGTCGCGCGTTGTCCGTCGTGCGTCTCCGTCGCCCGTGGGTTTTTTTGTCACGATTGCGCAGTGGTATTTTTATTTTTGACCCATGATCGTTTCACATGTACATGTCCTTTTTCGATCGATCCACCAAGCCTGACTCTCATTTTAGCAATTGAACAAGAAGATGTATTCGTTTTTGCAGTTGCGCCGAACGCCACTTGAAAGAAGAAATAATATCCTTTCATTTGAAAGACTGACATCGGTCAAGGGACGTGTATATGAAATAATACTATTTATTGTTACATAAATAAATTAACAAAATAGACTTTTGTTAGGGTAGATTGTTTTTCTCGATAACTTAGTTACTCTAAACGTAACTTTACTCGTTAACGGCCTGACGTTAGGTTTATAAGCCTATGTAATATTTCTGTCTGTCCTGCACGATATCCCACAGAACGGAATGTAAATAATAAATTATTTACAATGGTTGATTCTTTAAATAAGTTTTCACAACAGACGAACTTATTCAACATTATTTTGAGGGCAAGTATACCTATGATGAAATTTGCTGTATACTCCAAATTAGACATGACTTGAGTTGCAGGTAGGCTCACAGAAGTCTTTTAAACAGTAACGTTACTTGTTAGCCCCATAAATAATGCTGATATGCTGGACAACCTGTTCTCATTGGTCTATCCACCATGGCATACACACCCACAAAAACCAAGACGTCACATTTTCTGAAACTTAATCCAAGTAATATTTGCTCCCTAACAATACATTTAATAAACAGTTTGTTATCCATGGCACTGTTTAGTATTTCTGTATTTCAAGGTGAAATTAAGAGGACAAAATGGAATATCTGTATCGGTTGGCAGATATCTTTCTAGAATTTTTATAGTTAGAATTAGACTGTAGAGAAGTTGGCCTGAACATTTCTGCTGAAAATGTTTTTCCCCAAAAAAACACTTGGATGAATTCTCAGAAAGACGACATTTTCTTGTCAAGGGGCAGGGGTAGTCTAGCATTATTGGCACTAATTATGGGACTAGTATTGCAGCTGGGATTTGTACTTGCCTTACTGGGAAAAGATGCTCAGAAGTGAATGGAATCATCACATTGTCATTTGTTAAACCCCGACTTTTGCAGGTCCTATGCAACCCATTGGATGGACGACGCACGACCGGGAACGCACGACGAGCGACGGAAAATGGCATGTTTGGAACTTGTAAATGGCAGAATTGGGACACAACAAAAAGCAAAAGGTGACGGGCGACGGGTGACTGCAGATATGGAATTCCATACGGCTGTTCAACACGATCATCATGCCCGCAATGTAATCCTCTTTTTTATTCTTCAATTTTCAAGATCACTCTGTTCTGAGAGTCTTACACCAGAAGACCACTGGTAAGCTTAAGGTTCTATGTATAATTGTGTTAGCGATCATTGATTGTTATTCGATGAGTAGTATGTAACGTGATTTTCAGTCATATTTTGCCGCTATGATGTTCCATGTTGCATCGATACTTTTTTTGTGTCTTACGAAAACTTCCCCTGATTGTGAGCTTTAATCCCTTCCAGAGTAGCAAGGCCGATTTTTCAGGTGACATGGTTCTAATGTTAAGTATTGTTTCTGGTCAAGAAACTGTAGATATTGGTAATTTTATATTTTGATATCGATGGTTGTTGAATGTTATATTAGGAACTCAGTTTTTATGTGCACCTGAGGCTTGCCTAAGCACACGAGCTCGCCATTTTTCCATGATGTTGTGAATATTCATGAGGTAGATTCCATATTTGGCATAAGCTTTTCCTTATTTGGGGATTTCAGTTGTGCTGCAAGGTTACTGTGTATTTATGAATTATTGCCTTTTTCTTGTTTTAGGTTGCTGATTTCTGTATTACAGACCCATAGGCAGTTTGAAGAAACTCCATCTTCTGGAGAGCACAATTCTGTATGATAATTTCCATAGATTGTCTTATGTGATACTAACAATCCCTCAGATCTTTTTGAGACGATTTTATGCATTCACCTTTACGATGTTTCTTATTCATGTACCAGTTTGACCTTTTTGAGCTTTCAAGTTTTCATTTATATTTTCATATTTTTAATTTGTGTGTGTGTTTAAGTTTCTTGCCGACAGATGCAAATGCATGCAAATTGCAAACAATTGCAAATGCATGGAGTATTTTTTATATTTCTTTTTTTTTCTGTTTTCCCTCATGTGGTCCACCTACGACACAGGAATGAGAATAAAGCAGTCAAAGTTTGCAAATTCTGTACTAGTCAGAGGTTAGCTTGTCGAAGAGAGGGTGCTTTTGGCGCTCCATGTTCGTCATATCTGGTATGTCCACAGCCAGACACGTATGTTTCGGTGGGACATTTAGTTTGTACGCATGAGCGCCAAACTGTTTCGTGTCCGTGCGAACTCAAGACGGCTGCTCAGTGATCGCGGATTTGAGCTCAGAATGTATTGGGTATCGTTATCTCCGAATTAAGGTTTTGATTTTTTTTTCTTTGCAACTGATTTGAATTTCAGACCTTCCAATTTAACTTGTGAAAGTAAAACTTCAAAAAGACCAATATCTATCGCCTTACTTTGGATTTGATCGGCGACGTCTACAGGGAAAGTAATTGATACAAATGCAAAAATTACTAGTTTTTGAGGTGGCATATTTTATGTACGTATTATATATTATATGTACGTACTGAAAAAGAAAAAAATACCTTTGTTCATTCATCAAAATCCCACAGCAGGACACCACGCCAAGGTTAGGGGTGCAACACAAAGATGCTCAATGAGTCGATCAAGAGATTTGTTGTTTGAAACTGCACTATTTAAAGAGATATGGTCATGCTTTATAGATCTGGAATTGGGAACTTGAGTAACCCTAGTCGATGGTCAGTCAGTACCCTGTGCTATAGTGATATAGTTCCAACGCAACAGTTTTTGGGAAGAGTTCCCTATATCGGCGGACGCCAGTAATTGTTCCCTACAGTTACCTATAAGCTGTCAGAAAGCAAAAACCTGTCAAGAAAGGTTCAATTTAGAAGGAAAAAGAACAAGTCGTACATAGTTGTATTGTCACGATGGTTATTTTGGGATGATCAGAATATTTAGTACCAAAAATGTTACAGTGCATAGGTATTGTTACCATTTGGAATAATGGCTGTAAAAATGAGGCATCCATGACAAAATGAATTTTTCTTATTTCCTTTTCTTTTTTATTTTAGAGCATTTTATCCTTTATTTATATATTTATTTTTTATTTCATGTTATTTAATTTGAAAAAAGAGAGGCACATGGAAAAAATCCATGTTGAGGAGGAATCAGACATGAATGAAGCTGACGAAAACTCGGATTCTGTTGAGGAGGTCGATGACGAAACCTCGGATGAAGACAGGTCAGATTTGGAAGACAATGCCGCCTACCAAGATTGGCTAGCTGAAGCTAGAGAAACACATAGGGAGATGAGGGATGAAAAATATGACAAGTACGTCAACGAAGGCATGGATGAAGATCAAGTCAGGCAGAAGGCAAACAGAATGACCCTCTGGGCAGTCAAACAAGACGTTTTCTACAACTATAAGGAGTTCCTGTCAAGTTACCTATATTTGAGGAAAATGAAACTCACAAGGACATTGTGGATGATCTCGATGGAAAACTTGATAAAGGCATGAACGTCAACAAAGCCTTGAATAGAGTTTTGCCTAAACATGCTGAAAAATTTGCCGGACTGTTTCATGACGAAGAGGAGGATGCCTAAAAGATAACAGGCTTGAGAGAAAAATGGTTCCAAAAATAATGAGTACATGTAATAACTCTGATTTCAAAGTTAACAAACTTCCGGTAATTACCCTTGTAGTAATTCTTAAATATACTAAGATAATTATTGTAAAAAATCAATGATGAACAACGGGAAATAAAACGGTACCAATATATGTTCTTTTCAAATATTTTCTTTTCAGACAGAAGAGATCTGTCATGATTATTTCCTACACTTGCCAATTTTTACCCCTTCCGGTGGCCTTGTTATAAAGTGGCAAACAATTTATTATAGGACTTCCAACACAAGAAAATATCACTTTCATAGTCTGCTAGTATAATTTGCAAGCTGCTGGCGCACTGAAGCTTACTGAACATGCGCGACCGCAGAAACTAAAATGTTTACACGGCCTTTGACAGGGAAACATACGTGCAGAGGGCAGAGAGCACTTGCTACACATCTTCTATCTAACAACCTTCAGACTATGATCATCGTCCTCATTTTTGCTGGTAATCTTAACCTTGTGTATTGATGTATAAAAAATTGAACCTTCATGTCATCATTGGTACTTGGTATGAGAGCAATTATCAAATTTAATGCTTTCCAGTTGCTTATTTTAGGCCGTTTGCGTGAAGAAAAAGTGTTCGTGCAGTTTGCCTTCTTTCATTCTTAACAACGCTTTCTTCTGATGCTATTTTGGGAAAACATAACCGAGTTGTTTTTGAAATTTTGTGTTTCATTTCAATCATTTACTGTATTTATACCAAAACGCATTTTTTACGAGCTCTTGTGACCAGTCCTTGTGAAGAAATATCCCAGTGGTGGTCAGCATGTTGTTGGCCGCTCTCAGTTAAAGCCGTACGAAGTCTTAAAAAAAGTGATGGTTGGGGGGACAAAATTTTAATTACAACTCTGCATTGATGGGGAAATTGTGGTTCAAAATGTGGTTAAAAAGTTTTATTCACGATGGCAAAAGTAGGCCTACATGTAGGTCTAAATTTAGGGGTTTTTCTTTCATGGAATAGCGATAAGCTGTATGCAAGCAAAACATCACAAGTATAGATAGGATTTACTTGCCAAAATATACTTGTCTAACAGCTAAACTGCAGACAGTAATCGGGCACTTTGGGAATGCTTCTGTTATTTGTCTGATCCAGCGGCGTCGACCATCGAGCAAGTTGAAGTGCCAGAGTTTTAACTCCCGTGTCCTTATTCGATGCCGCCAGTTGTCCGTCACGTTTGTTTAGCGGGAAACTTTGAATTGAACTTGTCTAATTTTGAAGGTAAAGGTAATTTGAATTTGGGGGATTTGAAAATTTGTGCCATGTTAGCAGCTATTTCATTTCTTTAAATGTAACCTTTCTTTCTCTTTGTTCGTAAATAACATTGCCAGTCCCAAATTCTTTTCACAATTGGATTAAGCTCATTGCTAATTGTATTTGCGAAAAATAGAATCGATGAATAGTAACAGAGCGGGAAAAACTACTGCTGATTTTTGTCGAAGCTGTCTTCGTAAGCAGTGGTTTTCTAACGTTTCTCTACGATTTTTGGAGGCCTGAACCAAAGAACTCGAGTTATCCTGAATTTTCAAAAGTGCGCTATGGAGAAGAAAGGTTTGAAGGTTTCAGATTTGTTGACAGTTGTTCGCTAGATTTCATATTTTTCTCGTCCGTTTCCATATCGACCTCAACTCAACACTGATTTTAGGCCTACGTTAATTCCTGCATTAATCGGCACGATTTCCTCATCTACAATTTTGTGGCTAAAATGATTCGCATTCATGTCGCATTTTGTCACGATTCTGTGTTGTTTGTTTTACTAATTCAGTTGAAGCCTTCTTCAATACATACACAAAGTCCAATGTAATCAGTTTTGAATTTCATGCGCACCAAGTCAGAATGAGAGGCATGAATAACCGCCGCAATAGTTTAAATCGTTTTTGCTTATTTGTCGAACGGAAGTAAAACGCAATATGCCGTGACCCTGCAGCCTGTCGATTAGAAAGACTGTATAAGTGTTGGCAACATGCGGGTTTAATATCCATTGATTCATCCCCTTTTGGGATAATACACCCGTACTGGTGAAATTGGGAAGAAGGGAAACAGCTGGGACTCTGAACGTGTCCATTTTACTATGTTGTTTTATTTTGCTCAATATATCTATGGAAAAGTACGGACCAAACCCACTCAAGCTACATAAAAATATATGAAACTGTCACACTCCTACAAACGTTCCCCTCTGTAGCCTACATGTACAAACAATATTTCTACGCATCACGGGTTCAGCAAGTGTGCGATGACCCCATGCACTGTTATATGAATTTTTCATAAAACGTATGTTTACTTTCTCAACTTGGTTTTGCCTATTGTTCAGAGTCGTACACCGAACGCAACCGAGCTTTTGTGATGGAGTGATTTTGTTATTCAATGATCTCATGAAATAAAATTATATGCAGTCGCCTTTTCAAGCAGTGAATATTCGCTTCTTTCCGCTTCCTGTAAAAAGTCATGACATTCTCGCAACTTGGGTTTTTACAAAGCAAAACCAATAAAGGTAAAGCCAGCGCTGAACTGAAGACCATCCTAATGCTAATTAGCTTGCAAAAGTGTTTTAAAGCCAAATGTATGAACTTAAGAATCTGTTTCATGCTGTGATTTTATTCTGTCATGGCAGTTCATTACCTAGCCGAAAGTCCAGTTGATATTCGAGTGGTGGAGAATTCAGTGGGATTTAATGATACCGATCATCGGTACTCACTGTTGAGGACATTAAATGAAGGTGTTACATAAAATGACCTTATATCACTTTTTAATGAAAAAGTTTTCTACTTTTGGCTTTATCATGTATGTCATCACTAATACTAATGTCCTTTGCAAAGACATATGTTGGCTATATCTTCAGGAAAATCCCTAGAAGAAATATTTTAACGATTTATGTTTCATGCGATGCGTGCTATGTTGACAACACGCCGTTCGGCGTTTCCATGCGGCATTCGCAAACATGGAACACTAGCTACGGCGTTTCAGCACAGCCTCTTTTGATCGAATTAGAAGCCGGTGATAGTGGCAGGGGACGGGACTGGAACATGGCTTTCCCTGTCATGCACCACCCCGTATAATCTACGTGAAAACTACATTAGTATACCGACAGCATCAGGTGAACCACGGGTGAGCATACATGTTCGTGCAATGAATAGTGCGGGCAAAGCCGTGCTGCAACAGAGCAACTGAACCACTACGAGTTCTTAGTTCTTTTCAAATCGATAGTCATCCACCCCCCAAAAAAATCTTTGAGGAATCAGTCAGTCCTAGTTTCGGTCAAGAATTGTACCCGTACATTCGGTCTGCATAGACCTCCACTTCATACTATGTGGTCATAGCTTCAGGCATATGGTGCCTTTTTCCCATATTCACCTGGTGCATGCAGACACACAGTAGAATGTCAGTGTTGTTTTGTACAAGATTAATTACAGGCGTTTGGATACGATTCTTCAGTTTGCAGTTAATGGGTACTTACCCCACAACAATGTAAAAAATGCAAACGACTCTCAAAATCCAGAATCCAATGAGAAGAAATTCAAAGGCCAGTTAGCACGCCCAATATAAGCTGCCGACCTTAGGCCTACCAGTAGTCCACAGTACGGTATTCAGCTCAGGCGACCAAAACTTCTATGGGCGTTTTCCAAACGAGTCTAACCTGAATCCGTATTGTATCCGCTGAGTGAAGTGATACATGTAGGCCTAGTATTGCTCCGCAGTGACTGAGGGACGTACCTCCATGAATATCCTTTTTACCCAAATAGTTATCGAGTTTTGTGTCCAACGTGGTCTAACCATTGTAAATCAGTATAAGTTTGAGCCTGATGATCACAAAATGTCCACACTGCTTTAGTTGTTTCTAAACGTAAGGACTATATCCGGCTACTGCGAACGAAGATCAATGTAATCCGTCAACGCCGTCGAGATTTCTCATACAGGCGGGGAAAACCCCTAGCATTCCAGGCCAATTATTTCACGGTACCGTATCGATTTCGCTCAGCTGATGGGGACAATGCAACAACCACGCTAGCCACGCCCATGAGGGACAGAAATGATGATGTCCCTTGAGAGAGGTCGCATGGTCTTTAAACCGGTGGCCGCAGCACGAAAGAAAATCAACTCCGTCGATAAATGGTTGTCCTCCTTTCATACCTTCATGGCGGTTTATCTCGAAAATTACCCTGCCCCGGCCGGAGAATTGCTGAAACACGCGGTGACGATTTGCACAGTCGCACCAATATCACGGGTTTGGGTAGCGAGCCTACAATGAGCATTCTGCCTGCACGAGGAAGCGGACCCAGCAAGTGCGTGGGCGGACATAGATCTCGAGTTATGGGTGACTGTTGCCGCGGCATCAGGCGGGTTTGGCGCTTCACGTACGCGGACATTTCTGGGTAGTGAGGCTGGTGGTGGTTCGGTGCGGACCGCTTTGGGCACAGGGTTCAGGGCATAGCCTAGGGTTGGGAGTTTTGTTTTGCGTTTAAGGATACTGTGGCGGGACAACTGACACCTTTTGTGGCGGACCAGCAGACTGGCCGGATCAGAGATAGAACTGACCTGGCCTACCGCACAAATATATTTATTTAACCTTACGCAAGAATGAGCGGCTATCCAAACGCAAGGGGGGATATCAGTTAACGAACGGTGGACTATGCCTTAGGGGCTGTTCGTTTGGTGGAGGTTTACCACCGCTCTGTGATTAGGTAATTGATCCCAATGTCAACAAAGATTACAATTAATGTCAATACAAGTGATACAAGACTGACTAAATCTCACGGTGACCAGTGATCTCTAAGGCAATTATATGATTGGTTTACTCAATGTCAGTGCTCAGTTATCCGTTATATACAACAGCAATTAATTATATACAAAATTATCCTCAGAGGGAGGTAGTCCTACGTGGTCAACTGTACCACGAACGTGATTGATAAGCCTTATCCTTAACCTACACCAGAATAAACCTCACAGCGATCAGGATAAACCTCTCAGTGATCAGGGTAACCCTCAAGTCTAAATATATAATCTACTGATGGCTTATAACTGATGTCTTGACCACACAAGCAATTACAATCTTCGTAACTGTACAACACAACAGGGTACACTTATACAAGAATAATCTGCAACAACAACTGCAACAAGGTTTCAGGTGACTTAAATAACCCTCACCCACTTCAAGTTATTATGAAATAACACAGGTAAGTTAATTAAGAAGGCGATTATAATAGTCCTCACCAGACTCTAACGGAAACCTGCACCCAGTAAACCTCAACGAGGAAAGCAAGCTCCCAGACCAGGACCGCAACCAACCGTCGCTATGCCAATAAGCATGGAACAACGGCACACAATCCTTCTAGTCTAAGCTTCGCTAATTCCCCAATTAACTGGTTCGCTCGGGTTCCCTAACCCTATAATCTACCGCTTCTTAAATAAACTAGACTGTCTAACGATTCCCAATCTTCAAAGAGATCTGATATAATCGGCAGCTCCGGCAACTGAGAACAAGCACCACACTAACCGATCGCACCAGGTACACTTGAGGTAGATCCCCAACCACCAGCGGTCGTACGTCAGATTTACTCTCGAAACACAACACAACTCCACATAGCTCTGGTTAGCACGCTGCCATCTTGAGAAGTCCGGGCAACCCACGCAGCCAGCGCCCAGACCTAAGGTAATGCGCGCCTCTGATTGGTTGCCGCGTGCATGTTTAACGCATGTATTAGACGACCTGAATCATTAATGACCCAGACTAAACACAAGTCTGCACAGCTACCCTGTTTCGCCACACTACTCTCCGTAGCGGATCGCGGAGTTGAGTTGGCTACAAGTACTGATGAGTCAGCTGGCCGGCGTGTGGTTTGCCACCAACATACGCCTTACCAAGGTGCGTACCTCCAGCGCGTTGCTGGTTGCCTATCCGATGTGCCTGCGCACCATGCCCGCACCTTGCTCACACACTCCACTTGAAACTTGCTTTCGACATAGCCGCAACCCTTAATTTTATTAAAACGCACCTTTGTGTCTCAGTTAACCACTTTTTAAGCTTTTGCTACACTCTTTCGAAGGCTATTTCACTGCCTTTTTAGTATGCTAAC
This sequence comes from Acanthaster planci, assembly GCF_054643075.1. Taxonomy (NCBI): domain Eukaryota; kingdom Metazoa; phylum Echinodermata; class Asteroidea; order Valvatida; family Acanthasteridae; genus Acanthaster; species Acanthaster planci. The sequence continues at coordinate 13,746,108 of NC_141782.1, forward strand.
GGGTATTTCAATATTCCTAAGGAAAATTGAGAACATCCCAGGAAGAAAGCTCAAGTGTCACTTTGGTTTGCACAGCATAAAGTCATGAATTTTTGTTTTTTTCTGAACTGAATATTCTTCTTTTCTGATTCATTGTTGTTTACGTGCACAACAGTGTGCAATCATGAATCCCTTTCTCAGAAATGTTTCAGTAAATAAAATCTGGATACACAGTGTTAAATACAAGGTTTTCCGTGATTTCTTGGATAACTGCGGGCGCTGTTGCTGCAATGTCATTCAGGGAAGACTTTTGTTAAAAAGTGCATTTTCGATGCATTTGACCAAATAGGAGTACATGTATGAAACGAATTTGCATACTTTGAAGAAGAATACAAAGTTTAAAAAAAATAGTGTTTAGGAATATGCACAAAAATGGGGAGCATGCATGGTTTTGTGAAACATGCACGATAATTATGTCAAAGCTGCATCCACTGGGCACTGCATATCAACATCCATATTTTGCACTGCTTGGCTGGAAATGACATATAACCATGCTCTCGTGCTCACATCCCTAGTCTTTGGAACTAAAGGCTTGTTTGTTTATCACAGTTCCAGATCGCGGATCAGTGATCTTGAGCTGGGTCACTGACACCAGAACCGTCCTAACGGATTGTGCGAACCAGCTTTTGGATCACTGATCGCGATCCAGATCCGTATGAACAAACAGGCCCAGTTGTGCGTCTTGGAGCCCATCCCGATTCACCCATGTGCACAAATGGCCTTGGCGGCAATAACTGTGAGCGGGCCATTGGAAACGTAAAGGGCTGTGGCTTTGATCATTTTCTTTCAGGTTTTCTGACTCTCTTCAGTACTTGATTCAGTTAAATCGTTTTTCTTATAAAACAGCACGAAAGGAGACCGGCTAAGATACGGCGATCTCGTGCGCACAGGGAATGTCGTGATTTAAAAATATTCTTTTTACACTAACAGTCCCGCTTAGATTAGAAACTAAAAGCAAAAACAATTTAATGAGATTTTATTAAGAAAAAAATGAACGAAGACACAAAAGCTGAGAGAAAATGATCAACATCACACGCCACACGTTTTCCATGGCACGCTCACACTTCTTGCTGCCAAGGCCAGCTGTACGCTAATTATGAGTTCATTAGTGAAAGGTATATTTACACGAGACAGACGGTAAAAATAATTTGTACAACGCATCATGCATTAGAGGAAACAACCTACATATCCAGCTGTCACTCAACCTTGTACTCGACTGGTCCCCGTCCTTATAGTAGTATAGATACCAGTAGCTGGCAGCAGTTTAACGCGTGCGATTTGCCCCATCAATTTGGATGCTGAATATTTCGGTTTTATCTGGCCTATAGCAATGCTTTAGCATGAAACACGTTTCAGTAAGGAACGCAAACAGGCAGATATACCCTTCCTTGCTAATCATCTGATGATCACAGTGTGCTAATTTATTTTTCAGTGATTATCAAAAAATCATTTTGCAGCAACGTATTTCAAATCAATAGTTATATGTGTTAAACTCTAGATAGATGAACAATATACAAAGAGTTATTTTCGCTAAAGAAGAAAGCCGATATATGCTTGCACTCTTGCTTGATTGGTGTATTGAGCAGGCATCTTTTCCTCGTTTACGTACACTCGGCAGGACTGCCGTATACTTTCGGCCTATATTCGGAGGACGTCTGTAAGACGTCTAGAGACTATGCACGGGATGTGAACCCGTCTAAATCTGTTACATGATGGTTCCAATTTTCCACCATGCAATTCAGGTTATAACGACTATGGTACAGGACATGATGGATGCATTGTTGAAGGAAAGTTGTATTATTAACTAATCAGTTGTCAGGAACAGACTTGTTTGCTAATTTTACTTGATGAACGACCATTAGGCAATGCAAAAGTCTCATCAGTGTACAGACAAGCACATATGCACTTCAGTTCCTCTCATAATTAAACCTAGCCTTTAGCTAATACATAAACTTAATTAGTGTAGTGTCAGTTTGCGATGGAAACCTGGTCACGGCCAAGTGCAAAAAGGTTAACAGATGATTCCACGCTTTTGTGGAAAAAACCTAATAATTTCTCTTTGGCTAAAGTGCACGATGGTATCGCACAATAATGCCATAGTTGTTAAAAGTAATGCCAGTATTGCTGTCTGCAGTGGGCAGACATGTACCAATTTCCTTACATTTGGACGGAGGTAAAGAAAAGACTGGATATATCACACAATGATCAGACAACTGTTCTCGTTGTAACAAGCCTTTTTTGCGAATTAAATTTGAATAGTTTTGAACATATCTTGAGATCCTAGTTTATTTAACTTTGCCAAAAGAAAAAATAGAAAGTTGGCTGACGCAATATTTCTTATTATCTTGATATCATGTGCATTTCAGACCGACCCGCGTTATGTGTCATTTAGCACGTTCTTACATCTGGATATCATATACTGCTTTAGGAGAACCGCACAAAAGACACTTTCTTATGTATGTATTGTTGCTTTTCAATATGTGATGCTCAAAACTTCAATTATTTTCTTTGCCAATTGTCGGCTTTTCTGTGTCAATTGTACAGTTTGGATTTTCGTGATCTTTATTTGTTAGTTTTATGGCGCCTTTTCATATTATATCCGTTTTTGTGTGCGTTGCGTACACGATGCGCTCATACCTGTCACTTTCACGGTCACAAAAATCGACTCCATAAACCTGAAACAGGTGTACGTTGCCTTCGGCCGTCAAAATCGCCCCGGGAGCGCAAGTGTTGACGCGCATATGAAAAGGCGTCTTCGATCAAAAATAAATCAAAAATAGCTCTGATCGTTTTAACTTTATAATTTCAAATAATGTGATCAATCTTTTTTACCATTTGTTAATGACATGAATTCCAAACCAAATCTAAAGAAAGTTATTCAAAGACATCACTGTCTTCATGAGCTTTTTTCCCGCAAAGACTGCATTAACCCCCAGGTAACAGATCGACATAGTAAACACCACTCGTGGTTTCACTGTGGAAATATCTCGTTGTTAACTCTGTTCTGATTATCATGCTCACTAAAACAACTGCAACAAGCCACCTTTAATCCCTGTCGGAATTTCTTGTACTTAAACCCATAGATAACAGGATTGATAACAGAGTTCATGTAATACAGAAATTTGCAGATGTTTTCGACAAGTTCATAGCCCTTTGAACTACACAAAGAAAGTGAAGTCTGATCTGTTCCACCCGGACATAAGTTGTAAACCACATAGGCTGGTGTCCAAAGGATGATTAGAGCTCCTAAGACAATTAGCAGCATGTTGACAAGGCGCTGTCTAGCAATTACAAGATCGTAGGCTGCTGCCCTCGCATGCTGCAGGTTCAGGGCTTTGGCTTGTCTTTTGAGAGTTACTTGCATCTTGTAGTATGCCACGCTCATCACTGTTATGGGCACTGCGTAGCCAAAAAGGGTAGAGAACACTTGTACAGGTGGAAGTATTTTACTTTGATAATGGTTCGCTCTGCACGCCTTCCTAGGAAGATCGCTCGGCTCATGGACGAAGAGAAAAGGCACGGCGGAAATGAAAGACGTTACCCAGATCAAAGCAGTCAGGATTTTCATCCGTGTTGCTGTAAGTCTCCTTGCATAGTGCAGGGGATGGAGTATTGCAACATATTTCTCAAACGTGACTAGACAGAGATTGTAAGCTGACGCGTTGGACAAAACCCATGAAAAGAACCTTGAAGCGAACAGTCGACAGAAAAGTTGTTTTCCAGTTAAGCTTGCTGGAATGTGCGCAACCATGGAACATGCTGAAGAACGCGTTAAATAGAAGAAAATGATTTCAACACCCTGAAGCATATCGGCCACAGCCAAATTCACCAGCAAGACATTGGTTATGGTGTGTAGAAATTTCACGCGTAGAATGACGAAGCACACTAGGAGGTTTCCAAAGACACCGGTGAGTCCTGCTGCTACCATCAACTGACAGCCCCATCTGCTTTCAATGAGCTGCTCACTGTCATTGAATTGGGAAGTAGAATTCATAGTCTTTTTTTCAGATGCTGCAGATAATGAATAGTTAAGTGAAGTTATCCCTGTGTATGTGTAATCAGAATGTTCAATGATTTCTTGTACCACAATCCTCTTCTGAAACAGCATTCTGTCCAACTTTTAGTATTTTGTGAAACAAGCTTCAGCAAGGGAGCTCTGCTAACTCCCCCTTCATGCACAACTAACATTTTAGTCTGCTGTTCAGCGTCCATCGGAAAATGCGGATGATAGGCGTTTGCGTGACAGAGAGGCGCAGGTAATTAGAAACATATCCGACGGTCACTTATAGCAATAGAACGGCCTTCTTCATTTGACATTGACGAATCCTCAAGCCATCCTGCCGAGCACAGGGAATAAGTGGCTTGCAACCGTGATCATCGTACAAATTAGGATTTATTGCTGAAAGACTAAGGCTGCATCCAATCTCTTGTCTAGAGCTAGAGCTAGGTCTAGGTCTTCGCTCCATTGGAAATGCGTGGATACGTGTAGACGATAGACCTAGCCGTAGGGTGCTCTGGAAGCCCGTTTCGGAGACGGCCTAAATTCCAAACTTCTAGTCCGCACTCGACAGTCGGTTGCTCTATTCAGCAGAGACGTCGCACTAAACATCATAATCGAATTTACTATACAGGACTTGTATGTACGTTAAGTTTGAAAAGACAAAATTGCACGTTTATCCAAATCCTCATTAATGAAATCAAATGTTAAATATCGGTCACATTGCTTTTATAGAAAATTGGACACTGGTCATTATTACCCATATAATGACCAACGTGACAGTTTCTCATCAGAGTTATAAAAAATCGTCTTTCGGGAGTTCAGTTCCACCTCGAGAATACTCAGAGTAAAAAAAAGGCGTCGATGAGGGCGGCAAAACAAATCTTACGTTTCGATGATGTTATGCTCTTGTTCTCCCAGAGTTTCTGGACTCAGTTGCGGCCCGGCGTGCCATAACCCGGGTTACCCCGGTTCAAATTGGGATGGTTCAACTTTACCGTAAGACCCAGTGTGAAAGCAATTCCAAGTCGCTCTCACTGTCCGACCTCTTTCAATTCAAAGTTAAGTGCAAGCAAACACAGCGCTCACGCGGGCGGACGCGTTCACCCCGAGTAATGGAACAGTCGTATAATAATATGCAAAGCTGTAGTGTAAAGTCATCAAAACAGGTTTCTATATTGGACGCCCCCAACGTCTTTTGTTTTCAGTTTGCATGATGTGAAGGAAGTCTTCAACTTGTGCTTTTAAGAGAAATTATGAATTTAAGTCGGTTGCAAACTATAATTCGAAAGTATTATGAATAAGGCACGAACACCACACGCGTGCGTTCTTACACTTTGACCTTAAGTTTGGAATGTACGTAAACTCAGTCGGTACAGCCTGCCAGCGACGGTGGTGTGAAACGTTTCATATGACGGCTTACTCGTGTGACATACATTTGTTTCTTTGTATAGTCAGTATAAGTTCCTTGAGTCTTTTTAATGGTAAAAAAGTAGTTCCTACGGCCAAACCGTGCTATCACTTGTATCACTTTCAACGCACTACTGATCATTCCTGTACTTGAAAAATTCTTCGCTTACGCTATCCTATTTCACCCGCCCAAAACGTCTTGCTACGGTGAGCGGGGAAGTCAATGCACATGCGTGTTTTGAAATCGTCTGCTGACGAAAAAGGGTGTTTGTCGTCTCCTGCTCGGAACAGTGGATGCTGAAAGTGTAAAACCGAAAAAAATCCTCATTTACTAGTGTAATAGACATTACTCTCTCAACCTCTTACAGTGAAGAGCAACAAATTATTGAGACCACTTTGAACAAAATTAAGAGCCATATCGTTTCGGGTTTAAATCTCTATCTGGCCCAAACTTGTTTGGGCGAAAAGTTTCATGAGGATGTTGCCAGTCACAGATTATGAGTGGTCTTCTTTTTTGAAAACGGCGGCGACAGGTCGCCCCCTTTCTCCTTTATAAGCGTCAGATCGGCCCTTAAGCACAGAATTTCTGCGCAAGCCTTATAGAATCCTCTCTTACGGAGCCCATGAAATAGATTCTGTGGTAACGGTACCTCATAAGCGCAGAGTTCCACAGTAAGTAGTGCCGTGAAATTAGACTCGGGCTCTTTAATGCAGGACCTGATTGTCATACATTTCCTGACATAGAACACACTTCTGAGAGGAAAGCACTTTTCATGGAGGCTGCCATTTTTGTCTCCCTTCAGACTAGTTCGTAGTGATTTAACAATCGAAACACCAAAACACTATCATCGACTGTCTTTATAGCAAATTTGAAAATGTATTATAGATGATTAAATGATTAAATGATAAATCAAATGTTTACTGTATTATTTCTCTTTGCCAAAAATCAATAATACAAACTGCACTCACGAGAGAGGGATTTGCACGAGTCAATTCCCTACTAAACATGTAAGAAAAAATGCAGAAGATCGACGAGACTAGTGTGCGGTAAGTGGCTCATTTGAACTCGTTTTACTTTCTAAAACCATTTTACATTGCCTTTCAACACGTTTCATGTTTCTGAAACGATTCTTTTGTAAGTTCTGTGTTGATGGGAATTAATAATTCGTCTGAACTCCAACATGTTGGAGCTCTATTAGTTTTTGTGTTTTGCCCTACCTGGTGTATAAAAGGGGAAAACCCTAAATTAATATATCTCCCCGGCGTAAATTCATCTTTAGAAAATAAATCTTAGAGCTCTGCATACCACCAACTCTATCATCATGTTGATCAACTCTGTACGTTCGCAGACTCGACATAGGTCTAATGCATGGCAACTTGACTGGCCTTCAATGCATGCTGTTATCGGAAATCTTTTAACGCGTTTTCATGTTGAACAAATTAAAGCTAAATTGTCGAGATATTTCCCTGTCCTCACATCGTTTTTGGTTCCGAAAATCGGTGTTATTAAAGAGAGTCTTCAAAACTAAGTCTGGAAACAAGTGTGCACACACATAATCAGGACGTTAGAGTCCTGTTAGAGTAAATAGAGTAACTTGGACGCTATGTATCGCCTTTTATCATTATGATACCAAACGGCGATTCGTGGATGGAGTCCAAGTTGCTCGGAATACATCCGACTTTCATCAATGATACATGTTAAAAGAGTATATCCTCCCAGAGCCGGGTTATTTTGACCAATCTCACAGCCGGGGGGGGGGGAATTCGCCCCTAAGAACTCGCCTGTGCCATGCCCGAGGATCAACCTTTTTCTGCAATATCGGTAGAAATGTCGGGGGGCGCCCCAGCCTTTCAGGGTTAAGACGAATTATGTTCTAGCGTGACCAGGACCGTGCAAATCGTTTAACATTTAAATATGGTCAGAGTTTGTACTTACCGACCTTGTGCAGTAGTATATAAGGGGCGATTCGAGATGAGACGTAGTCTAGAGGCTCTTTATAAAGTTTGTCAAAATGTCTTAACATTCCTTCCCCTGTAATAGGCAAGCACATAGGCAGAGTTCCTATTGAAATCCCAAAGGTTTGAGGTGGGGGACCCCCACCGAAGCATGTTGGAGATGGTCATTTCGATGCTTCCTAAGAGGGAGGGCTCGGTCACTTTAATTGGGTCGGATTTGGGCTACTGTGGCTAGTCATCTGGGCAGGTGGCAACAGGGAAGGTCAGAAATGTGGTCACCGCTAATACAGAAAACGTAAACGCAAATTGTGTTTCCAATTTCGTTGGAACAAAGGATTCATGACTCCAACCCAGATCCATCTGAATAAATATAGGGACGTGGTTTAAAATTGTGAATTTGACTAATCACATCGATGAAATACATATATACACCACTCGCCATTTCACATTGGAATGGAGCCATCTCAACATCAACTCTGTTCTGACGCTCATTAAAACAACTGTAACAAGCGACTTTTAACCTCGGTCAGAACTTCTTGTATTTCAACCCATAGATAAGATTCTGTGGGTTTTCCTTCCGCCTCTAAAACTGAACACTTCTTCATTGTCTTCTGCATTATCACTTCAGGGTTTATAATAGAATATAAGGTGATATAGAAATTTGCAGATGTATCCAACAAGTTCATAGCCCTTCACATGGGCAGTGCAGTCTGATCTTTTGCATCCGAACATAAGTTATAAATCACAATGCTGGTGTCCAAAAGATGATAAGAGCTCCTAAGACAACTAGCAGCATGTTGACCAGACGCTGTCTAGCAATCACAAGATCGTAGGCTGCTGCCCTTACATACTGCAGGTTAAGCGCTTTGGCTTGTCTTTTGAGAGTGACTTGCATCTTGTTATGGAATTCCATATCGTGAGTTGTCCGTCGTGTGTCGCCCGTCGTGCGTCGCGCGTCGTCCGTGTTTTTTCTTTTTTGGTCACGATTGCGCAGTGGTATTTTTAACTTTGACCCTTGATCGTTTCACATGTACATGTCCTTGTTCGATCGATCCATCGTGCCTGACTCTCATTTTAGCAATAGAACTAGAAGATTGTATTCGTTTTTGCAGTTGCTCCGAACTCCACTTGAAAGAAGAAATAATATCCTGACACCGGTTAAGTAACGTGTATATGAAATAATACCATTTTTTGTTACATAAATAAATTAACAAAATAGACTTTTGTTAGGGTAGATTGTTTTCCTTGATAATTTAGTTACTCTAGACGTAACGTTACTCGTTAACAGCCGGACGTTAGGCCTATAGCCTATGTATTATTTCTGTCTGTCCCTGCACGATATCCCACAGAACGGAATGTAAATAATAGATCGTTTACAATGTTTGATTCCTTAATAGTTTTCATAAGAGACGAACTGATTCAGCATTATTTTCAGGGCTGGTATACCTATGGTAAAATCTGCTGAATACTCCAAATTAGACATGACTTGAGTTGCTGGTAGGCTCACAGAAGTCTTTTAAACAATAACGTTACTTGTTAGCACCATAAATAATGCTGATATGCTGGACAACCATTCCCATTGGTCTATCCACCATAGCATACACCCCCCCAAAAAACCCCCAAAACGTCACATTTTATGAAACTGAAACCAAGTGGTAATTGCCCCCTAACAAAACATTTAATAAACAGTTTGCTATCCACAGCACTGTCTAGTATTTCTGTATTCCAAGGTGAAATTGAGAGGATAAAATGGAATATCTGTATCGGTTGGCAGATTTCTTTCTAGAATTTGATGAAAACAAGTCGGCGAATTGTTACAGTATGCAAATTAGAATTAGACTGTGGATAAGTTGGCCTGATTTGTTTTGCTGAAAATGTTTTTCCCCAAAAAACACTTGGTTGAATTCTCAGAAAGGTGATACATTCTTGTCAAGGGGCTGGGGTAGTCTTGCATTATTGGCATTAATTATGGGACTGGTATTGCAGGTGGGATTTGTACTTGCCTTATTGGGAAAAGATCATTAGAAGTGAATGGAATCATCACATTGTCATTTGTTAAACCCCGACTTTTGCAAGTCCTATGCAACCAATTTGATGGGCGATGCACGACAGGTGACGCACGACGGGTGACGGAAAATGGCATGTTTGGAACTCGTAAACGGCAGAATTGGGACACAACAAAAAGTAAAATGCGACAGACGACGGGCGACGGCAGATATGGAATTCCATATCTTGTAATAGGCCACACTCATCACTGTTATGGGCAGTGCGTAGCCAAAAAGGGTAGAGAACACTTGTACAGGTGGAAGTATTTTGCTTTGGTAATGGTTCGTTGTGCACGTTTTCTGGGAACATCGCTCGACTCATTGGCGAAGAGAAAAGGCAAGGCAGAAATAAAAGACATCACATTAAAGCAGTAAGCATTTTCATCTTTATTGCTGTAAGTTTCCTTGCATAGTGCAATGGATGAAGTATTGCAACATATTTCTCAAACGTGACTAGACAGAGATTGTAAGCTGGCGCGTTGGACAAACCCATGAAAAGAACCTTGATGCAAAAGAAAAAATGACAAAAAAGTTGGTTTCGAGCTGAGCTTGCTGGTACGTGCACAACCATAGAATATGCCGAGGAACGCGTTAAATTGAAGAAAAAAATTCCCGCACTCAGAAGCATAATGTAGCATTATCTGTACTATGCATAAGCACAGGATGTCAAAAAGATGCCGATGGTAGGCATTTGCTTGACAGAGAGGCGCAGGTAATTAGAAACATATCAGACCATCACTTAGCAAGAGAACGGCCTTCTTCATTTGACAAATTGCTAATTTATCCTGCCCGTGGCTTGCAACAGGTAATTGTCATACTAAAAATAAAGGATTTCTTGTTCAAAGGGTGATGTGACGTTTTTTCCAACAAGCCCATGTTTTACTCTAGTTTGGGCAAACTCCACCTGTGTGGAAATTCACCTGACCTGCCCTTAAAGTATCTGCCTTGGCTCATGAGATTGATAAGCAACCTTAGATTCAGGGGTTAGGGGTCGTTTTGGCGGGAATATTCGACCGATCGGTAACTGATTTAGTGACGCAGTCGACTGGCACAAAATAAACTTGCACCAGTCGCGCGATGCCTTACACAATGCACAACTATACACGTACATAAAAATTAATAAGAATGATGTCTCCTGTCTACCTAACTGAACTTGTATAAGCCATTTTGTTAGAGTAGTATCCCAACTTCTTGTAAGCACTCGACAGTCGGTTGTTCTATTCAGCTATGACATCATAATAAATATCAATGGAATTAACTGTGCAGGACTTGTATTAGCATGAAAAGTTTAATGAAAGTTGCACATCTATCCAAAGCTGAATTGATGAAGTCAAATGCTAAGTCGGTTGCAAGCTACAAGATTTGAAGCTATCACTGTATACAAAGGAAGGCACACCGCACGCGCTGTCTGTGCGTGATATAACTTGATGTTCAGTTTGGAATGTTGTTAACTCAGTCGTTATTAACACTTGGTGTACACCTGCAGCCTGCCAGCGATAGTGGTGTGAATGTTTCATATACGTGTAATGGCTTCCTTGTGTTAATAACATTGGTTTCTTGGTACATTGTCAAAAACTTCCTCGAGTCTTCCTATTGGTAAAAAGTAGTTCCTACAGCCAAACCACTACCACTTGCATCAATCTCAATCCACTCACTGCAATGCTGTATCGTACTCTATCTCAAGGGAACACTAGGTCTGCCATTGTACCTGTAACGGGGGGAAATGGCACACTATGGGAACTTGTAAAACCACAAAACCTAACTAAACCAAGGATCTTTGAAGGAATGGTCGCAAGAAAGTGAATTGATAGGGACTCAGACACCAATATTTGACTTCAAGAACAGGACACAAAAGAATTTATTATAATGAAAAAGTATTGAAAAAAATATGCAAAAATCAAAAGGACTAAAGGACTAAAAAGACAACACCAAAAGACTAAAAACACTTTAAAAGGACAAAAACCAAAACCAATACAGTGTGTGTCAAAATAGATCTAATGAGGAGAGTTTGGCTTTCGATCACTGACTCATGATAGAAACAGACTGAAACCTGAGGCAAGCAAAAACGCACATTCCATTGAGGAGAAACAAATGAACAGTGAAAGCGGCTCTGCTGGTTTGCTCTTCAAACTAAGTGGTCAGATCAGGGGGGGTTCAGTTATGTGGGTAGAAGTAATGGACAGTAAATAAACGGGGGGGGGGACACTAACAAAAAAATACAGGGGAACTCCAAACAAAAACTGTATTAAGAGGGGATCTTGTACTCCTATGAAAAGACGTTTACAAAAACTATAACGAATTTCTAAATCTGCCACATACACATGCTGAAGAGACATGAATTTGGGACTGAGGAAATTTCCAATTACGTTTTGGAAAAGGTTGCATCACTTGACACCCTGCGCCCAATGAGACTGGTCTTAAAATAGTATAAGTGTTTCCCAAGTAAATAGTTCATTATTTTCAGTGCTAAATTTGACTTTTTGGGACATCTTATCATCACTTATTGATAATAAACAGCTGCAAGGGAAAATGAGTAATGTCAGTTAAGAGAACTCATCTGTGCCTGACAAAAACCTCCTTATCATATGCCTGTACAAAAAACTCCAGATTTTGTACAAAACCGCTCAAGTGGAGGCAGTATGCAACTTTCTTTCCTTATATAAAGGATGGACTGATAGCGCAACAAGATCGCTCAATCACACACATTCTCAGCTATTCCTACTGTTTCAATAATGTACTAACGTTACTTGCCAGTCTTGGCCTGCTTTTAAAACCCAATGTGAATGTTTCCGTTCGTAAAGCTTGCCGTGACTCTTAGAAAAAGGGCAAACCACAGCATCTAAAATTGTTGGATCGAACTTTTCTGGACTGCAATTACTGGAGAGGTGGAGACATCTAATATCATCACACTCTTTGCTGCAAAACTTGATTGTCATACATTCTATGACAAGGAGGGAGGATCTGCGAGAAATCAAATTTATCATTGGCGCCGCCACTCTCTTTCAAACTTTGATTATAAAATTATCAAAATCTATCTTCATATTATTTACAAAATGTGAAAATAAATCATAATTCATAGCAATGGAGGAAGGACAGTTTAATTTCTTAATTATGAAAATACTGTTTCAAAATGCCTAACATCCATAATTAGAACTGGATCTCAAAGGAGAGGGGTTTGCACAAGTCAATTATTCCCAACCAGACTTGTCAAAGATGGCAGGAGAACAGATGACGAGGACTACGTGGACTAAGTGGCTCCTTTGGGGTTCGTGTACAGGTAAACCTTGCCTTTCGATGTGCTCAACATTTCAAAAACGATTCCGCTGTGAGTGTGTTAATGGGAATTAATAATTCGTCTAAACTCCAACATGTTAGAGCTCTGCACACAACCAACTCAACCGACACGCGTTATTGTCCGTGGAGATGAAATTTCCCTCTGCATTTTCTGCATAAAGCAGAAATACTGAACACTAAAATACAATACAATACGATACGATACAATACAATATATGAAAATTCCTTAGCCTCGCAAGAATCATTATCTTTTGCCTGCTAATTTGTTCCCTGCAGTTTCTATAGTAAGGTAGTGCAAGATAAAATCTACATCCAAAATTGTTCCGTGGGTATGGAGATTTGGGAACATGACTGTAATGGTTTTTCCATATTCGAAAGGATTTTGACTGTTAAATTGATATGAAAAACTTAATTGATAACTGTTTCCAAAGTTAAAACTGCTAAAAACAATTAAGTTGTTTTATCATTGTATATACATTTAAAAATGAACGTCAGATTGTCACAAAACCCTTTGGTTAATGCAAAAAAAAAAAGATCGTTGGTTTTTTCGTCCGAGAGCCTTTGATACCACATTTCTTTCCACAGCTTCTCATCAGTCAAGTCACAGCTGTTGCAACACCAGAATCCTTCAATCGGCTTTTTGTCCAGCTACCAGCCAAGAAATCCCAAGTAGCTCAAGTGAGCGACAAGATGTTAAGAGGACGATGGAAACGAACCGTTAATGAAAATATATTACATGGCAATCGCACAGGCGTTTGCGTTGTAATTCATAATCTAACATTAATGGTACAATTATCAGAAAGTGCAACAGCTTGAGCAACAGGTCAAAAATGGAATACTTATCAAATAGGTTGAATAAAAGGCCAAGACAAAAATATTCATGCGCATGTGTATAGTTTGAGGATAGTTTAGCTGCCAGAGTCCCGAGGCGAAGCCAGCACGGGTACAGTTAACAAGAAAATGGTGACCGAAACTGTTGATGAAATATAAGACCACCAAGGATACGGCTATTGCTCGGGAGGTACGGTAGAATTGCATTGGTGGAAACACACAATTCTACAACCTAGAACTTTAACAAACCAAAAGCTACTGAAAGAATATTTCGCTAAATTTCGAGATTCCAAATTATGCAACTTTGGAAAAAGAGCGATCAAAATTTCCTCGTAGTTGCAGTGATGTCTCTTAATGTAGGTGTCGTTCCCAACCAGGAAATGTCTTCTTCAATAATTCAAAAAAAATGTGCATTTCAGACCAACTCAGCAGTGTTCAATAATTCAACAAATGTGTATTTCAGACCAACTCAGCAGTGTCATTTATAACATGAAATGAATCTCGATTCCCTCTGACAGTTATAAGCGTCTGTTCCTTCCAAGGAGCTCGGTAAATCAGATCAATGAAATATACACCATTTGTCGTCTCACTGTGGAGCCATCTGGATGTCAACTCTGTTCTGATTATTGTGCTCACTAAAACAACTGCAACAAGCCACTTTCAACCCTCGTCGTAATTTCTTGTATTTAAACCCATAGATAACAGGATTAATAACAGAATTTATGTGATACAGAAATGTGCAGATGTTCTTTACAAGTTTATAGCCCTTTGAAGTACATAGGGAAAAGGCAGTCTGATCTTTTCCATCAGGACATAAGTTGTAAACCACATACCCTGGTGTCCAAAGGATTATTAGAGCTCCTAAGACAATTATCAGCACGTTGACAAGGCGCTGTCTAGCAATCACAAGATCGTAGGCTGCTGCTTTTGCATGTTGCAGGTTCAGAGCTTTTGCCTGTCTCTTTAGAGTGACTTGCATCTTGTAGTAGGCCACACTCATCATTATTATGGGCAGTGCGTAGCCCAAAAGGGTAGAGAACAGTTGCGCAGGTGGAAATATTTTGCTTTGGAGATGGTTTGCTGTGCATGCCTTCTCGGGTGCGTCACTTGGCTCGTTGACGAAGAGAAAAGGCAGGGCACAGATAAGTGAAATCACCCAGATCAAAGCAGTCAGGACTTTCATCCGTGTTGCTGTAATTTTCCTTGCATAGTGCAATGGATGAAGTATTGCAACGTATTTCTCAAGTGTGATGAGACAAAGATTGTAAGCTGACGCGTTGGACACAACCCAGGAAATAAACCTGGATGCTAAAAGTCGACAGAAAAGTTGTTTTCCAGTTAAGCTCGTCGGTACGAGTGCAACCAATGAACATGCTGAAGAGGCAGTTAAATGAAAGAAAATGATTTCAACACCCAGAAGCACATCGGCCACGGCCAAATTTACCAGCAGGTAGTTGGTCATGGTATGTAGGAATTTGACACGCAGAATGACGAAGCATACCAAGAGGTTTCCCAAGACACCAACAAGTGCCAATGCTACCATGATCTGACAGCCCCATTTGCCTTCAGTTGGCTGCTCACTGTCATCGAATTGCGGAGTAGAATTCATAGTCTTTGTATCAGATTGATATTGCAGACAATGAACGGTCAAGAGAAGCTATTTCTGTGTAATCAGAATGTTCACTGATTTCCTGTACCGCAATTCTCTTCTAAAACTGCATTCTGTCCAACTTTCAGTATTTTATGAAACAATATTAAGCTTCAACAGCAGAACGTTATAAACATCCTACATCAAGAAGCACTAATATTTTGGCCAGTCTGCTGGTCAGCATCTACGCATGTGCACAGGAAATCAGAAAGATGCAGATGATAGCCGTTTGCTCGACCAAAGAGGCACGTGCAATTAAAAACATGTCAGACTGTCACTTAGCAAAACAACAACCTTCATCATTTAAATCGATGACCCTCCCCCCGCTATCAAACCCATGCTCGGGGAAGAGACTTGCAACAGTGGTGATCGTTTGTTCAAAGCAGCCTGTAAATTTTTGTAGAATGTAACCAACGATTCTTCTGAACAACTACTGATAGGATTGGCCTACCAGGCAAATCTCTCTTTTGAGTTATGAGCAATAACCTACTTGCACAGAATATTAGCACGCACTCGATGAGTGTCTAACTATAATAACCTTTAAAAACGCACAGGATTTCTATGCAAATCTTTGTCAAAAGTTCGAATCTGCCCCGACTTGAAGTGTACCCCCAAGCGGCGAAAGAAACACAGTAAGTGAACAGTGTAAGTTTTCCAACTGAACTGAACCTGCTTGCCCTGAAGAAGGTACTCAGATACCGAAGCTCGGCAATCACGCATTTCAGAGCACTGAATTGATATTATATTCTTGTCGATATTCAGATCAGAGTGCTACGCAGCCCTTCCATATTTCTCTTAGTTGTCCAAGCTGGTTCACAACCATCCGGTTCGTAAGTGTGTCATCACTTCAGTTTAAACCATGCCCAAAGCACATACAGTTAGAAATTATATGGAACCATTGATCTCTATTACAGAGATCAATGGGGAGTTATTAAGCGGGCAACTTCAGCGTTTGTCCATTGTGAGCCGGCAATCAGTGGCACGGTCCGCATGTACAACGAAGTCACTTACGAACCGAACGCGTACTCAGCTTGCTCCACGCGCGTCAAACTCACCAATCCCATTATTAATGCGCGCCTATGCGCGTTGAGTACCAAAAAACACGCCCTCGTTTGTTCCGCTTGGAGCATTTTAAGCATGTCTTTCTTAAAAACATACATTTTCAAAAGGCATATATCTTACGTTTTCGCCGACGGTCGGTCATAACAGGATTCCTCTCATTTGTCAAGTGTGCAAAACAGGGCTCCAAGTGGAAATCTGCCGGAGACTTAGCGCACGATACGAACTTGTGAATCGAGAGTAAAAACAACCCCGACACCTTATTCGTAAAGAATCCGTCTCTGGCCGAGATATAGGCCTACTCCAACCCTCCAAGTGTCGAATGTCTCATTAACAGAGACTATAGCAGTGTACACTCATGTATTGACACGCAGTGAGATAAAAACCACAAAACCAAGCAAAAATATTTTCTTCCGGTAGGCCGACGATAACACTGACTAGAAAATGCACCATGGTAAAGAAGAGAACAAATTAAAGTGTTGACTTAATGCTACTTTATGTAGCAGTCGGCCCTGCTTGTAGTTTGCAAGAGGATGGCAGTCTGTCTGCCATTTAAGAAGGCCAGGGGACCCAAATGAGACAGCAATCAAGACAAGAAACCTCAAACACTTCTTTGGCCAAAATTGAAAGCTAGGTGTTTCCACACGAGGCTGGCAGCTGCTGAGGTCGAGGGTTTTGGGACTGTCAGTGAAAGGTATGAGGAAAATTATCAGTGGGAAAATTATCGGTTGCCTGACGTGTTAGTATAACTCACAATATAGGGGCCGTCCACAAAGTACGTACGCACGAAGGGAGAGGGGGTGTGTTGGTGCCGTTACGTACACGATGAGTACAGATGGAGGGGGGGAGATTTCAAGCCAACAGTGCGTACCGTATGCAAGCCGAAAATTTGCCTGCAATGAATCTTCGGCTTCGACTATCGGCTTTCGTGCGTCGAAATTCAAACACAGTATTCTCCACCGTCCACTCTCCTCCCGTGTCAACGCCCATTATTAGTAAACCGCGACATTACTCAGGACAAAAAGACTGGCAGCATCTTCCGGAATTGTGAAATGCGTACAGGGAAGGGGGGTGGAGCCACTACGTACGCTATGCGCACAAAGAGAAGGGGGTCTGAAAAGTCGGCATTTCGCGCGTCCGTAATTTACGGAAGGCCCCATCCCTTCAGGAGGTCACAATTTATTATTATATTGTATTATTATTACAATGAGTCATGAAGAGTTTTGGAGACCGAAGACCGAGATCGGTTTTCACCCAGTTCAATCATTTAATATCAGTTTTACTCCATTACATTTTCCAACGCCACGGAGTCCTGACTGGCTGATTCAGTGGGACATAGCTAAAAAGTCAGATCTGCTTATTCTAAGGTACAGTGTACAAGCGTTCAAAACCATAGATAAGCATGCAAATTATTTGCGAAGGAACAAAATTACAAACGATTTTAATCGTAGATCCATTCACCGCAAAGGCTTTTGTTTTGTCTCCCCCCCCCGGTTGTATTGCAAAGTTTGACCGTTTATGACTTGAGTCTGGATGACTTGTGCAGTTGTGATTGACTAGTGAATGGTTTGGGGTGACTACTTAAACTCTTGATAATACGTATTCTCTTTCGATGAATTGCTCTAGAGGGCTTTAAATTGCCCTTGCCAGCGGACTCATGTCATTTGGAGGAGGATTTACACGAATATATATGTTTTCAACCAAAGCTGGAAATAAATACATGCAAGTATTACCGAATCTTTCACCACATTTATCACAATATCCCACAGTAGCCCACAGTAGCCCACAGTATCTGTAATTCAAGGGGCGCAGATGTGTTGTCATGCACATTGGGCTCACAACACCTGAACCGTTCCTGAAACCATCTAAGCTCCCTGGGGAGTGCTGCCATACCAAGAGTAAATGGGTAAACATAACTGTATCTGCCCTCACAGGTTCCCATTTACTCCTTGGGAAGAGAGAGGCATGTGGGGGTACAGTGACTTACCAAGATCACAGCATGCTGCCGCCAGCTGGACTAATTAGTATGGCAGTCCGACTGCAGGTCGAATACAACAGTTTTTATTGCATAAACTAACATAACCAAACCAGAAGAATCTACAACATTCTACCATGATTGAAGCCTTACAAGAGGTTAATTTTTCAGAGATGGTTTTTTAAGTGATTGATTGCCAGCTGTGAAAGAACAATGAAGTGGAAAAAGAATCCTCCTATTTTCACTAGTAATGGGAGAGAATACTCATACATGTTAATCATGGTATTGGGGAAACTTTAAAAGTGCACCAAAAACTGAGAACATCAGAAATAACGTGGAAAAGATATTCAACACAATTCACAACTTTCTTCCATTAATCAAAACCACCATCATCGATTTTTAACCAGGTGGATTCATAAGGTTACCAGGTGGTTCAAACAGGCTTTCGATGGAGTTGCCAACACTTGAAAAAAAAATGTCTAGATGGCAGATGCAAGTAGTACATTGACACACTCTTGCTAGGTCTCCTCATAAGTATTATTAGAGTTCTTGTGTGATGAGTTTTTGCCTTGCTTAGACTTCTCGTCTGATGAGCCCTCATCTTGCTTGATCATTCGAGCATCTTGGGGTATGAGGTTTGGAATACCATCAACGATTTTGTAAGCCACTCCCAGCTCATCGTTAACCAGCTCAGAGGCCTCTGCATCATACCTAGGAGTGAAAAGATGTATAAAGTAGTAGCTAAGTTTTTTCAAACATTCATGTACTGTGCGTTAGAGGGACTATAAAGCATAGTGCGTTGTACCAAACGAAAAATGGGTAGGTCCTAATACAAGGTAGCATAAAGTGGACTGTGTGAGACTGGACAAGTCTCCACAGGAATTAGAGAATCAAAGTGATTGAGTATCCTGAATTTTACAACCACACAGCTGTTTTACATAGTGCATCCAAATGTTTCCACTTCCCCAACTTGCTAGTCTGTTCCCTATCCACTGACTACTTTTCATTCCTATACTATTTCAATGGACACTAGATCTGTCACTGTATATGCATGTATAAAAACACTAAAAAGACATTAATCTGGTACTGAGAAAATTGTCCCATTTTGTTTTGGAAAGAGTTCGTAATCTGGACATCATTTGACACCCTCTATGAACAAATACAAACCCCATGAGACTCGTCTGAAAAAATCTGTTTTTCCTGAGATGGTTAACATTTTCTGTGCTAACTTTGACTTTTTGTGACATATATTTTTTCTTTTAAAATCCACACTCATTCTTGTGAACAAAATAATCACAGTTTCATTAATCTACATGAGTACAAAAAATCTCAAAACATCCTTGCTTCAAATCAATTTTTCTTTGCTTTGCTGAATCCAATGGAATCCAACCTCATATCAAAATATTTCTTACGATATTCTCTCCAAGATCCCTTCAAAAATACCAAAAAAATTCCTACATATAGTCATTACTTCCAAAACTGTAAGGTTTAGCTACAGTGTACATGTATGTACAAACTCGTATGAATACATTTTGGCTGTTTCGATTGTGCCAACTTACTCTGCCACCACAGACGAAATATGTTTATGCGAGTTTGTACATACACATGTATAAGGGTTTCGATGAACCTTACACTAGAGTCTGGAAGTAGGCCTAGTTAACGTTAACCGTTAGCTGCTTCATGTGGTTAGTCATGCATGGCTTACCGTAACTGGCTCTTCGATAAAGGGCAAACCACAGCATCTAAAATGCTTGGATCGAATTTTGATTGACTGTAATTACTGGGGAAGATGTGGAGATATCTGATGGCATCACGCTCTTTGCAGCATTTGACTGTCATACATTTTCTGCCAAGAAAGACAGATCTGCGCGAAATCAGAGTTCTCATGGGCGCCGCCATTTTTATCTTTCTTCAGTCTCTCTCACCGTAATTCGATAATCGAATCGCCCCCCAAAAAATAATATTATTTGTATTTACACCCAGATTTAGAATACATGATAATTAATTAAGATAATGAAAGGATAATTTCAACTTTTTGCCATTAAAATGCCATATACTGTTTCGGAATGCCAAAAATCAATAATAAAAATTGCATCTGGATTGGGCCGGGAGGGATTAACACAAGTCTACTATATTCCCAACCAAACTTGTCAAAAATGGCAGGGGAAACAGAGGACGAGGACTACGTGCGCCAAGTGGCTCTTTTGGACTCGTATTACATTCTAAGTAAGCCTAGGCCTGAACCCTTTTACCTTGACTTTCAATATAATCAATGTTTCCTTTGTAAGTGTGTCGATACTTCCTCCAAATTGGTGTATTGACGTACAAGAGCATGTCCTCGCAACTAACTAGGCCTATCCATCAGGAGAGTGCATATAGCATGTATAGAGGCCTATTATGAGGCTCTATACATGTACGATGCCATGCACTGTGCGGGATAACCATCGAACCAAAATGCGTTTCCGATTTCAATTGAGCAAAGGATTTATGACTCCAATCCAAACTCATCTGAATATTACTTTTGGCATACTGAATCTCCAAACATTGTTAATTGTTGTGAATTTGCTTCATGATACATGTACATGTATGATATGTCGTCATGATGTACATTCTTTATTCTTTTCCTACGTCCATGGTCAGATGGTAAATAACTTTTAAAATTTGCATGTACATGTAACATGCGTGACTGTATACATGTAGTTACCAGGCATGCCAAGTCCCCCATATTGCCACCTACAAGTCTGATTGGTTTGCACTGGCACATGTAAGTGTCGAAGTAAGGGAACTGGCGACTATACGGTCATGCATGTTTCTCAATTTTTTTACTTTGAATAGGCAGTTTAAAAGATCATGAAACATTGATAGCCTAGGAATAAATTGTTATCTATGTATTACTGCCTGCTATTTTTTCCTTTCAGTTTCCAGGGTAGTGCAAGAAAATATTTTAAATCAAAATTGTGCAGTTGGTGGCTAATCTTATTAAGTTAATTATAAGGTGGAGGGGAGTGGCACCATTTTCAATAGTTTTCATGACTCCAAAATTACTGAAGGATGTAATCTTCCCTATTGTTTAAAGGTTGAAAACCACTAAATACAATAAGTTTGTTTTTATGATCGTTCTGTTTGACTGAAAACTACTAGATCCTACAGCATACATTTTTCTTCCTTCAGTCAAATCTCAGCTGTTGCAACATCAGAGTCCTACAATTGGGCTCTTTCCAGCTGCCACTGGTGATGTCAAGAAATCCTGTGTGGCTCATGTAAGAGACAGCATCTATTGTGCTGTGGCAACTTGGACACTGGCCCTAGCATACAGGTAAAGACACAGGGTTTTACACTTCAGATCTGTGAG
Organism: Acanthaster planci; assembly: GCF_054643075.1. Classification (NCBI taxonomy): domain Eukaryota; kingdom Metazoa; phylum Echinodermata; class Asteroidea; order Valvatida; family Acanthasteridae; genus Acanthaster; species Acanthaster planci. Next base: position 13,767,714 of record NC_141782.1, read on the forward strand.
TAGTACATACATGTCTGCTTGAAGGACCCAGCGATGTTTCAATGGAATTTTCTGAAAGATACAATGATGGAAATACTAAGTTTTGTTTTTCAGGAAAATTGACAATGACCATGGTCGGACATACGAGCTGGAGCAAAGTGCTGTGAAATGCATGAGGGGAATACTCTATTGCTACCTGCGACAAGCAGAGAAGGTAGTGTGGTTTGTATTATTGCTTTGACACTTGGTCAAAATAGCCCGCTAGTTTCTTAAAAATTATTTCCTTAAGAATTATTGGTACATCGGAGAAAAAAAGAGAGACCATCAGCAAAAAAGACATTCAGTTTTTGAGGTGAAAGGAAAGCCCGACAAATATTCCAGGGAAACCCATTGAATCAAAAGAGGACTAAAAATACAATTGAAATACCAACCTAGATGGGCTTTGACCAAAGGTTTGCATATCATTATTGACCAAAAGAAAAATGTACATGTAAGTGGTGTTCTAGTGTAGGAATACAGCTTGTAGACACAGTTTTAGACACACACGATGTTGTACAACTCTAGTTATGTCCATCACAGGTTAGGTCAGATTCAGAAGCAAAGATGGAAGAAGTAGGCCTGGTGAAAAGCAATGCTTTCTTGACAGTTCATCAGAAAAGTGTGTGACTCTTGCGATATTTGTGAGGACGTGAAAGACCCCACTTCAAAACTTTTTAAAGAATCATTTCAACGTGACCCTGATGATGAGTCTCTCCTAACAGTCTTTATCCCCTTTTTGTTTCCAATATTCAGTTGAGAGACGATTATCAATTCCATGTTGGATACTTTATTGAGAAGTTGATGCTAAAGATTCGAATGGAATCAGTTGGAATGTTCACATCTGAAGTTTTATCTTCATTAGTTGGAGAAGTTCAAGTACACAAAGGGAGAGGACAACGCCCTTCATTGTCGCTATGACATGGTACGGGGAAACGTGCTGCCTGACAGCTATCACCACTTACAGATTGACCTGGTGTCCCTCTACCTGCTCTACCTGGTTCAGATGATTTCGTCAGGGCTACAGGTAACACATTTTTGTCAGTCTGTCATCTGGCTTTGCCTGTGCCATTGTCATTGTAATCCACTCTGATGAGAAGCATCTGCTCACTAGCTAAGAAGAGGTAGTACTGATGGGAAGGTTTTCAACGGGCCTTGGAAACACTCCAGGCCCACTCTGAAGCACTGTACTGAGTGCTCTCCAAGTCGATGCGGCTTCTGTTTTCATACATGTACTTGTAAAAACCCTTGTTGGCTTGTTCCTGCGCAGGGCAGATACGTGTAGCTAGCATTAACATCTTTGCAAGTCTGTGGCTGATTTATAGCCTGTCCCAGGGATGCATGGTTTCATGCAAGCCGCAGCCAAAGTATTTAGGTGTAGCCTTTGTGTAGCACTGCTACAACACAGTTGAACAACTTGAAAATTGAAAATAAAACTTTAAAATGACAATGATTATGCCAGAGGAAACCAGCTGTGCAAAAATATAAAAATTACCTAATATGAAGACTGCTTTACATTGATTCCTACACTAGAAGTGTATGATCACTTTCAATTTTCTCTCATCAGCTCAATACTTTTTCTGTTTTATTCATTTGTGACTGTGTGCGTTCACTTTTGCCCTGTGCTGTAAAAGTCCACCCGTTTTGCTCATAGATTATTTGGACACTTGACGAGGTTAGCTTCGTTCAGAACCTTGTGTTTTACGTGGAAAGAGCTTACCGAATCCCAGATTATGGCATGTGGGAGAGGGGCAGCAAGTACAACACAGGAAAATGTGAGCTCAACGCCAGGTAAGAATGCTGTCTTCATGTAACATTACATGGTATTGCAATTGGTAGGGTGCATAGCCAAACAGTTACATCAATTTGTCCAGTATGTACTCTGCTGTGGCAGATTTTGACAAGTTGAAGAACCATTTTTTGCACAGTACAGCTTTGTTACTTTCCTATCCCTTTACTGCACATTGGGCTCGAATTCACCTCATGAGGATTTTTGTGATCAATCGGAGCTGTGATTGCACAACCAAATGTCCAACAGATGGAAGCTCAACATGCATTCATAACTGGCAGGCATGTCAAAGTTTAGTCAGTGTGGCATTACAGAGGTGCGTGTACTGTTGCCCGTGGGTGCAGTGGGCAGAGATTTATGGATTTGTCAGGCCACATGCAAACATCAACAGTACGTCATTGAATTTACAACACAGTGGTGAAGTTCAGGAGATTCCAGGAGCTTCGTAAAAATGAAGATTAAAGTAAAGGTCAAAACTTACATTCGAAAACACTGGCAATAATGTGAGTTTTATTTTCAGTATCTCCCTGTTTGTTTGTCCATTTTGTGTTGGGCAGTTCTATTGGCATGGCCATTGCAGCTTTAGAAGCAAGCAACGGCTTCAACCTCTTTGGTCGTGAGGGAACATCCTGGTCTATCTTGTACGTTGACCCAGATGCACACGGCAGGAATCGAACCATCCTACAAACTCTGCTGCCAAGGGAGAGCAGCTCCAAGGTGTGTTCATTGCTTTGCCTTTTACATGTTGGTTTTAATATTTAAGTTGTTTGTTTCAGTGATTGTACTGATGAATTAAACCTCCACTGAAGTAAAATGAAAGTAATTGGCCAAATTTTAAATTTATTGCTAAAAGCAATTTATAGAAATACTCAAAAAAGTGCATAAAATAGCCTGCATGAAGTGATGATTGTTTACATAACCTCAGTAAATTATAAAATGAGGAATGAAATCTAGATGTAAACACTATTTTAGGTTCTCTAATTACTTAAAATGAAAATAATGAAAATGAGAAAAGAGGTTCTTTTAACTTTGAGAACATCCACTTCAATCAGTATGAACATTTATGCAGTAGGAACTAAGCATTTCTTCTGATTCTTATGGAATTGAGAGAATTTTAGAAAAAGGTGTACAATTCCACTTTATGAAGTTCCTGTTCAAAATTTGATTATATCTTCCTGTCAATTTCTTTGCCACTGCAGAACACAGATGCCTCCCTTATTCCTACCATTAGCTTCCCAGCCTTCGCTGTCAAAGATGAAGCCGTTAAAAATCGGACGTTTGATAAGATCATCCGTAAGTTGAAGGGGAAATACGGCTTCCGGCGTTTCTTGAGAGACGGCTATGGAACGGTGCTGGAAGACAAGAATAGGACGTACTACCGACCTGCAGAAATCAAGGTATAAGGTGGCATTTAGCAAAGTGTCAGTCATTGCCTTGTGGAGGTCATTCTGCTCTGTCAGTGATGGTTTTGTACATTGTGTTTTTTGCTTTCAGATGTTTGACAACATAGAGGCTGAATGGCCCATGTTCTTTGTGTACATGATGATCGATGGTACTGCCAAAGGGGACACCAGACAAGTAGAGGAATACCATAATCTTCTCCAGCCACTGCTGAAGAAAACATCTAATGGTGAGCCACTCACTGCCTTCATACTGTGTTTATTGTACCTCCTTAACCAAGATGTCCTTTGGACTTTGCAGATTACCCTGTGGGAACAGGAACCTTGCATTATCATGATCCAAACTAATGAAGAACAAAGCACTGGGACCTGAACATTTCCTTGTGATAAACAGAAACTTGTATTAGCGGTGCTCTTGTAAATAAGATTTGACTGTATTGAAGGACACACAAAAGGATCTGAAGCATTAGATATAAAGTACACTTGTTGCTATCTGCCTTGTAAGGAAGATAGTGTTTTTGCTACACCTTTGAATAGTTATTGAAAAATCTTTTCAATTGGTTTCATCCTTAAATGGGCTGGAAAGATGGGAGCGTTAGAATCATTGCAATACACTGTTTACAGAGCTAAGTCTTCAAAAGTTTTAAAATTAAACTTATCACACACTCCTTTGATTAGAAACTGCCTGCATTTTTCTTATTTAATATTGTAGGATTTGTGCTTCCTAAGTATTACTATGTGGAGAGAAGACACATTGAAGCTGAGAGGAAAAACCCCCACAGTCAGCCGAGAGAAGCTAGCCGTGAAGGCGAGCAGCCTGATCAGCTCTTCCTATGGGGGCAGTCGGTGTATCTCATTGCCTGCTTGTTGAGTAAGTAGTGACTCAGTATCTTGAGTAGTCAGCTGTGAGTATGAGTAGTAGGCTGATTTGCTATTCCTGTTGGGTATTCTGTATTTGTATATCTTGTTATTACCTGCATGTTGAGTGAGTGATGACTCCTCTTGAGTGGTTGGCCATGGGGGAGAGGCCGGATCAGCTATTCCTGTAGAGTCAGTCTTTGTATCTGGTTGCCTGCAGTTGAGTGAGTAGTGACTCACTATCTTGAGTAGCCAGTAAGGAAAGAGTGACCTGATCTGATACATTCCTGTGGGGTGGGGAGGGGGTAGTCCACGTGCAACCATGCTTACATGTACGTGCTGGGATGGCATGGACCATTTAGCATGAGTACCAGCTATGATGAGGAGGAGCCAGAGCAGGTATTCTATTGGGGGTCCACTGTGTTCATCAGGCCAGGCTGCAGATTACCAATGAAGTTGCATTCTTGAACATCAAATGAAGGGACTGTTTGGAAGCTTTAAAGACAGTCGACACCATGTTGAAATTGTGATTGCTTCTGTGATTGTATGAGTTGGTCCTTTCCTTGTTTGAAATAACATGAAGCCTTGTGTGCTGTCTATCTCTATTCAAATCGTCAGAGGATGGACTCGTTGATATGGATGAGATTGATCCAGTAGGGAGATATCTGCGCTCATCAGTGAGGTCAACAATGAAACACAACACCAGATACTCTGCATTTGAGGTAGCTAAAAAGTTACCCTACTCCCATATTTTTCCTCTTTAATTCCACATTCTTCACCGCTCTTGTTTGTTCAATAATTTTTCAATTATTTTATTAAATTCTAAACTTGCTTACTCTAAATCTGCCTGAATGTTTCATTTGTGACCCAGGATAACAAAAGGAGTCACGACAGCCACTTTTGAGTTAAAGGCATTGACAGAATCTTGTACAGTAGAGATCTTTAGACTAATCCGATTAGACACAGTGGCTTCTCACTCATAAGCACATTCTTCAGCTTAAAATTACTTTAAAAAGGGCCCAAAGACTCATTTTTAGGGATCCCGTCCCAGTCTATTTCTTGTTTCTTTTGTGGGCTTTGCCATTTATAGAATACTTCTAAGGACCTGACTGTTCAGATGGCTTTCATCGCTGAGAGTGCTAGACTGCAAGCGACATTACAAACTTATGGGATACAGACCCAGACCCCAACTCAGGTTGAACCCATACAGATATGGCCACCTGCTGAACTCATCAAGGTAAGATGAGGGACGGAATCAATAAGGGGAGGGGGATGGGGGAATGGGCCTTGGGAATAAACATGCTCCCTTCTACAAGAATGGGTTCGAATAGATGTAGTGTGAACCTCGCATGTACAAAATACAGAAGGTTTTTGCCCATTCACTTTGATCCACAAAGAGGCAAAATGGTACAGGTTTGTACATATTCACTTTGGTCCTTCACAGTGTGTTTGAAAAATACAGTATCTTTGTGCACGTTGATTTTGGTCTTCAAAGTTAAAATAATGCTACAGGTTTGTACACATTCAGTGTGTTCCTCACTACTCACTCTCTCTGTGTCATATGTAGCTGAACCAGTGAGAATGCTCATTTGCGGACATGCGCAGGGATGGATGGCCTAGTGGTTAGGGTCTTTGACTTCCAATTGTATGGTCATGGCCTTGAATCCAGCAGGTGGTTTTGGGACCAGTCACTTTACCCTGAATACCTCTTTCCACACATACTGTACAGGGGTGTAAAGCAGAGAAGGGATGTATGCTAACATCAACTGCTGAAATTGGTCTTGTTTGGGTGAAGAATGAGGGCAGTAATCATTGTAAGAGTGCCATGAGAAACAGTCCCATCAAGTTGTGTATATCAGACCACATGCTCAACATGTAAGTAACTGATTAGCATAATTAACGAACGAACGTACCACAGGCGTATCAATTCCTTGGCCACAATGACAAGCTCGGGTTGACTGGTCGACCCCCTCGACCCATCGGTAGCTTGGGCACCTCCAAGATCTACCGCATCCTGGGCAGGACCATCCTTTGCTACCCACTACAGTTTGACTTGACGGATTTCTACATGTATCAGGATCTCTCGCTCCTCGTGGATGATATCAAGGTACATTACTTATCTCTGTGACTTTGATCAACACATGCAACATATAACCCTCAGTGCTACATGCATGACAAGTTGTTGCAAGGCAGTTGTAAACTGGTGTTTTACAAGCACTCAAGTGCTACGCAGTGCAACATAACTTCTGTTGCACTTTCAGCATTCCGCAGTGTCTCATTTCGTCTGCATGGTATTTGTTTCACGTAGGAAGTTGCACAGAGAAAACTTGATAGGGATAACTGCTACAGATGAACCTGTTCATGTTAGTTTTTGCTTGCATGCAAATGATTGCTAAATTGTCGGCTTGAGATGGGTTCTTTTGTTATTTTTCAGAGCCTTGTAGCTTTCATGAGGAGATCTTGGACGATGTCTGGCCGCCCAACAATCTGCATTCTCATCAAGGAAGATCATTTCAAGTATGATATTAAACACACTTCCGCCTAGCATTTCATCTTGATGAAGGTGTTATTAGTAAAGTATAAGCTTACCAGACACAACGCGTTCAGATGAATGTGATCTAGCTGCATAACTGTTCAAGTCTGAGGCATTTGGACCCAATCCTCCTTGAAGTGAATAGACCTCTAGCAACTTGGCTGGAACCCTGAGAATACTTTGGTCTTAGGATAGCTAGAATCTATCAGGTCCTGTTTATACTGAGCTTGCCGCTTACAGTGACGACTGTTCATGCATTTTGCCAGCTTTTTGTTATGACATCTGTTAGGATTAAAAGGTAAAGCTATACATGTGTGCTTATTTCGATGTGTTGGTATACCGATTTATTTTTATGTGATGAAGCAGTTAGAGACATGGCACTGTTTTTGTCATGTTAAATACATGTAAGTTGCATTCAGATCAAACTATTGACACACTGCCAAACTTCATGCACCTACTCAAATGGGACTCTAACCCACAACCTGCTACCCTCTAGTGCAGATGTATACCATGTACCAGTCTCCCACGTAGCTTGCCAGTAAAGGGTCAAAGCACCCAATGTAAGATTTACCCAAAGAAAACATGTGATGCTTGTATTGATTTGGCAAGCTTTGGATCTATCAGAGGGAACTTATGAACTAGTCCGCTGCGTTTGTTCCCCACACAGTGGGCCCAAGGGGTCAGAGATGCTGGACATGCTGGCCATGTTCAAGAGAGGCACATGCGGGGGCATTCGAGTCAAAGTAGACCGTCTCCAGACGCTGCTTGCCTCCTCGTTCGTGGAACACTTGGACTTCCAGCTACCGGAGGGAGTGTAAGTGGTCATTAGTGTTGGCGAAACCTAATTTTCTCACTTTATATTTTTCCCCCTGATATTGCCAATAAGACAGTATAGTCATTGACAATTTGCACCTGAGAGCAAGTTCTTACTATCTGTATTTCATATTTAACTCCCCGGATATATGGGTTGATATCTGAAAAGATTTATTTGCTTCCATTTTGTATTACCTGATAAAAATTGTATGCAAGTAATTCTCATGTTTTGCAAATCCAGTCGCCATTTAATAGCTTTGGGCACCATTACAGTGAACTACAACGTAATTGTGAGGGAAATAAAAACCTGTCCTCAAATTTTTGGAGGAAACAAAGAATTGCGATTTTTTTTTATTTAAAAACAATATAAACAAAATCTTGATACTCAATATTTAATCAAAGAAATAGGTTATTCCATTTTTGAGACATCATTAAATTCATAGTGTTAAGATCTTGTTAGTTTACACAACCCCTTTATTAGATTCCTCTTAGAGCCCATAGTCTGCAAGTCCCACTTTTAGAGGTGAGAAAATTTCTTACCTGATCACCCGTATTACTTATTTCCACATCAAGCTCCAGACTCATGTAAATTACACAAATATATAGCCCCGTGTTCTACTGTAGTATAGTATTCAAATCTAGTGTTTTAACTTCAAAAAAATAGTCCCTGGTTTACCTCTTTCTTCGAGTGTTAAATTGGATATTTCAACATTACTAGAGGAAGTTACTCATATACTATATTTATATTAATACTGTTATTTATCAATTTTGTCCATCAAAACTGGGGTTCAGTGTACTGTGTTATTGTTATCTTGGCTCATTGGACCAACAAATGTTCCTGAAAACCATCTTTCTAGGGAGGGTGTTGCATTGCAGGCTCTCTTTTTTTTTCTCTCAGTGCCTCCATGGTGCTATTCAAGAGGCTAGAGGAGCTTAACGTTGACCATCTTCCACTGAAAGCCAAGAGCAGGCATCTCAGCTCACCTCGGTCCTTAGAGTATGAGATAGAGGTCTTTGACATCAAGGTATGAAATTGTCCCAAGATTTTGAAGAGAGGCCTTTTTGGTGACCTTGATGATCCAGGGTAATTGAGTACATTGTAAATTGCAGGCCATCATTTCATCTTTTATCTTTCCTCAGTGCGTCAGATTTCCCTGTAACTGTATCAGCTATGAATGATTGACTGTCATAACGTCACTCTCTGCAGGAATTTTAGTGAGCTATTCAGTTGAAACTATTGCGCATGTTGCCAGCACTGTCAAATTATGTGTAAACCATCACGGTGCATCTGAAATTTCATTAACATCTGTTGATCTTCAGAAATGTTTTCCTGCTCAGCTAGCTGGGGTTGAGCTCATGTAATTCAGTTTGTTTGAACTGTTTGAAGTTGGCGGCAAATGTGGCAGCTGCAGATGATGAAACATGCAGGAATTTGTTTATAAAGGACTCTCGTACATCTCTTTCAAATCCTCTGCTGTACTGGATGTGCAAACACTCCAAAGGAAACCCTATAAATAAAGTCAGAGTGGCTTTGACTGAACCTTTCTCAGTCCTGCAACATTCTCTGAAACGTTCTACCTTAACAGTTTTAAAGGATCTTGTAATTGGTAAACAGTGATGTACCAGTGACTACGCGGTTTGAGGGGGGCATACGGGAGCATGTGTCTCTCAGCAGAGATCTGTACCCCAGATTTGAAATCTTAACATGTTCACAGGCCAAGTACAAGGTGGAGTGCATTCGCTGTAGACTCCTACCCCCCCCCCCGAACAAATGTGTACACCCTAGGTATGCCGCTTTCAGCGACTTCTCTCTCATGTGACTAACAGTCATGAACAGCTCATAAAAGATTTAATTCAATAAAAAAGGCAAATTATTAGAGAGGAGCAGCAAATTAAGAAAAACCGGAAAGAGAATTGCAAGGTATCAGTTTTTATGGTCTCTGTTTTATGTTGTGTATATTCAGAAATACGAGCATATGCAGTCCTGGGAACTTGTGGAAAAACTTCGGCACAGCATCAACATGGAAATGCAGTCTGGAATTCTGGGAATACTGCTGCATCGGGAAGGGTTTAATTACCTGACAGATAAAGGTCGGTGACTTCTAAACAGCCATGCCATCAAATTATTCACAAATGATGTTTTGCCTAACCTTGGACCTGTATTTAAATAGCGTGTTTCAGTGCAATCTTGACTCTTTGCACAAGTTTATTGGACTCTCTCCTGGGTTGGTTATCCTGTGATTGGGTTTCCTTCAAAGGCAGATCACTGACTTGTTTGAACCACTTCACACCGGATGAGGTATAAACACATGGGATTGCCTGTGTTGTAACCTGCAGGACTTTTAAACACATCTGGTGTGTAGGCCTAAGCACTGATAACGTCACTCTATCTCATACATGCACACTTCCCTATGGAGCCAGTAGGGGCCCACAGTCCACTGGGCACCATAAGAAAGTACACACCAAGTGTGACAGCATTGCAGAGGTCTATTTTGTACACAGTGCTGGATGGGTGGCATCTATACTTGTCCCCACACTTGGGTGATGTCCATTGGGTTTGTACACACACAGAAACTTAGACAAGTCTGTGAAGGTTGAGCATGTGTGGAACCCTCAAGCGGCAGTGCATGGCTGGTTGTTGTAAATACAGTCCCATGACATTGTCTGAGAGTTTCAGAGAAAGGTGCTTTCAGGGTTAGAAATGTTGTAGAAATCTTGAACAAATGTCCACCAAGGGTCAGCATTTGTTAAGTCCAACTTTTCTAAGGGACTGTATCTGGTCGTTCTATGTTTTTAGCCAAACTATTGCACTCGGGACAAGTTCATTGCTCAATAACACCGTTGGCAAGTGGTTGTTATGCCAGTTCAATACCCAGTTACTCATCCTTTATCATAACGGATCATAGGGACCATTTCTGATATCCCCATGATGTGAAACAGGCACAGTCGGGGAATCACTGAACAAACTCTACATCCGTGCTGGTGTCAAGGAAGACTGGTCCACGGTCAGATACTGTGCCAGCATCCTGCGCAAAGTTGTTGACAGTTTGTCTCCTTCCATCACATCCATGTTGGTCAGCGGGAAAATTGTGAGTTTGCATGTTTTATATTTGGATAGTGTACTGAGAATTTTGGATTCATGTAGCTTCAATACTGTTGGTTGTCAAAACTTAAAACTCCGAGTCAATGCACGAGCAATTTATTTCCTACGTAGTCGTCTGTGTTTGGAATTAACATTTATTGCTCATCTTAAATTTGAAATTTGTGAGAATGTGATAAATTCACTGAATTCAATTTCATAATATGAGCGTCACGATGGCTGCAAGGGATCAGCAAATAGTCGTAAAGGCCTGGCATAAGAGGAAGGGGTGTAGCTATGATTCAGAGATACAAAGTCAACTCAAACCTAGCCTTTCTTCAGGGTTAAAAAAGCAAAGCTTTCATCTATGTATTTCACCAGATTTAAATGCGCTGCATAGATCCAAGGCTTACTTTCATGAACATTTTTCAGGCTGGTTGGGAACTCAGCAAGATGATTTTTGCTGCACTTTTACTGATTGTAGGTCACGATTGGCGTCTTTGGCCATGAGGAGGAACTCATCCTGCGACCCCTGAACCCCAACGAGATCACGGACATCATCTTTGACCGTTGCCAGAAGTACGACGTGCGGGAGGCGGTAATGCAGCAGGAGATCATCATCACGCTGGGCAAGCTGATAGGCACCCGCCCCGAACTCTTCCACAGCATGCTCAAGATTAGAACAGGGTGCGAAGGATAGTCATCCCAGGGGAAAGAATCCTAATCTTAGGCCGTCCGAGATTCATCGAAATCCTCCATCAGGAAGGGAAATGGGAATACAGAGTGACAAAGGGGTCCATTGCCCTGCATTTGCCATGTCGTTTCTTTATTTGAACGAATCTGGGTATGTCCCTTCGTCGAGCCCAGTCATGATTTTATTCCGGACTCAGTACCAGCCAAGAATTTGATATAGATGCAATGTCACCCCTCCCCCATTCTTTATAGTCTGGTCCATCGCATTTGTGGCTTAACTTTGGCCAGTGCTAACTGCTTCATGGAAGCTGCCTATAAAAGGTGTTTAGCTCACTCTTCCCTGTTGTGAATTGGCCATTTGGAAAGCTAGACTGCTACTCCCAAGGTAGCAGCCAGATCAGTCCATGTGTGACTTGCCTGGCATCTGCATCCATACAAATCCTCATCATGCTGTATTCTCTCTGTGTGTCAGGTGGCTCCTGCATGCCATGAGGACAGAGCTCAAAATAGCGTGGAATGAAGCCGAGGTAAGACTGGCAATTTCTTGTAGTTAAAGTGGCTTACCGCTTGCAAATGCATTAATTACATGCAACCTAACAACCTACAAAAAATGTGCTGTGGAAACATTCCTTTGTATGAAAATGTAGGAGTGTGATACATTAACTTGGAACTGCTCATCGTGGCTGGATTTTAACTCACTGTTACTAGCTGTGGCAAGATAGTAACATTGCCGTGGGGAGATAGTCACTTGGCACAGGGAAAAACTAATAAAAAAAGAAGATGTAACATAAAAAGTCGCTTTGTGTATACTGCCTCTGGACCTGTAAATAACGACCAGTTATTCAAGTTATTCAACTGTCATATTTCTTGAATCAATGAGGATACAAATATGACATGGTTCTGGGGTAATCAGTTGATGTTAGCCCGCTGCTAGGTATTGGAAGTTGTCAAACTAGTTCCTGAGGCAAAGTCAACTTCCAATGCTAAGGGGTGCTCAGTGTTTGTTGTATTTTACGTGTGCTGCAGACATGATCAGCTGCCATTACAGTTTCAAGCATCAGTTAGGGAGCATCTCAGAATTGAAGAACATTTGCGGCCCATTTGAATGTTCGCATGCAAAATGTTGGTAGCCCGTATGAACATGCCACGTTCTTTTGAGAATACATTGTTTCTGTGTAATCTCGCTCTGCCTCATGCAGGAATGCAGTGTTCCCGCTGAGACATCATACACAAGTTGTCTCCATTCATAACAGATGTTATCTACATGTATTAGCACTTTGAAAACAAGCAAAACCTACCCACAGCTGGTGCTTACTATCAACAAAGAAGTCCTTCTCCTTGACAGGATATGGACAGAGATATACACTGTGCATTGTGACAGGCCATGGGAATGGTCCATGGAACGCAGTGTTCCTGACTGTTCCACCACTGGACCATTCCAATGCAACGCTCAGCATTCCACTGGTGCTAACATGCTGTGCCAATGAGAATGTGCCATGCATTCTGACTTTTGAGATGTTCCTTTAAAATGCTAATCATTTGTAAGTGATCAAATAAAAAAAATTTAAAAAAAATCATCAAGCATATACATGTGTGTTTTGCTTGTGCATGGATTCGCCTGAGTGCTTGTAATAGTGACTGGCTTGTGATGGTGAATTGACTACAGCAAATTCAGCTCTCACTCATGAATATGAATGAGATGTGATGATAGCCAGTAGCAAACACTCACTACTGAGTAAATCATCCCTTGAAAGACCCAGCCCACAAAAAACACTTAAGGTATCTTTTTATTTAAGTAATTACAATTCCAATCATGACTCTGTTGCAGCCTATTCACAGTCTGTCTCCACACTCTCTGAGGAAGTTACTGTGTCAGGTACTGGAGACAAACATCACCTCGGCCAGCCACTGTCGCACTTGGCTCCAGCAGCGTCAGTTCAGTGGTTCCCTTAACCGTACTCCACCCCATTTCTATGACAAAGGTGAGAAATACTGCTTCCATATGACATTGGTCGTGGAAAATTCATAACGATTTGGTCTGTTTGACAGAGCTGGGGATAAGGGCAGATATGGAACTATAAGATACAGAACGGTATACCCTGGAGTTGAGGAAATTTCCATGTGGTTATTGTGTTGAGATCAGACATGAGACCAGTCTTAAGACTTGTCACAATTTGCAGAGTAAGCAATGACAAGAGACTGTCTTCGTTGCTATTGTAGCGTAAACTAACGGGGTTCTTGTCCCCCAAGTTTGGCAAACACCAGGAAGGGGACCCCTATACACATTATTTCCAACCCTGGGACTCTGGTTTATTCATGCAAAAACACCGTGGTTGACTCCATGACGTGGTCAGCACAGCAACAACTATATATCCAGCCATCAACACCCAACAACTTAACACACAGTATAACATTGTATTGCTTTCCTCGCCCTGGAACTTATTGGCCAAAACCCTTCCAGCGTAATAGTGGCAATTTCTGGTGTGTGTCCAGTACAAAAGAACCAGGTCAGGGCGCTCTGCTGGCAGCTAGCAACAGCATGACACGGCAACAAAGAAGCCTACATGAGTGTCTGTGGCACTATTGGTTTGCACACCTTGTGACTTAGATTCATAATGGAGGTCTTGTGTTGGCCTTGTGACGGTCTTGGAAAGGTCTTGTTATGAAAGAAAGAGGTCTCTACTACAACTCTGCCATGTATCCTCAATAGGAGCAGGAAGGTTTATCAGGTCATTAAAAAGAGGGATTTATTTACATCTCAAACGAGTGGTATACCTCCATTTTGATAAAATTGACACTACCCTCTTACATGTACCTCAAGGTAGAAACTCAGTGGCTGTGGATTGTTCTTCCAACACAAACATCATTCTCCCTTGCAGTGTGGGACATCATGGAATGCACGCCCAATGGCATCACCATAGCGGACTACTTCCTGCCCCAGCAGCCCACTTTGTCTGACATGACCCGGACTGACCTGAACTTTGCCCTCCGCATCGAGGAGATGTTCAGCCGCATTGCACACCCGGAATACAGGCAGCTCATGGTGGAGGTGAGGAGATTGCATCGTTTATGAGACAGACTTCGGTTGGTGATATTTATATGTTACATAGTCTGTCAAAATGAGGCACAGGTAGCCCGAGCCACTTGTAAGTGAGAGGCTTTTGAAAGAATCTTGCACATTGTAAATTAATGGTAATCCTCCAAACCAGTGCCATCCAAATGGGAAACCTATTTTCCTGTATATGATGTAAAACTTCTCGGGATACTTTCATATTCATTCTTATGGAATCTAGTCTCAATCAGTGTATTACGTAATTTGGTATTCCAATTGCACGTGTGTCACTAAAATTGAACCTGGGTATTAGCAACTTATCACAGGTGTGCAAAATAATTCAGGCTACCAACGGGATTGATGAGAAGTTGTTCTGCATCGAACACAGCACTTTGGATTGCGCCGTGCTGCACAGCATTGTTTATGTTCCAGTTTTTGTCAGTGGTATTCCTGTAACCAGTCTCCTTTGTTTGGCTGAGAGTCAAACTCAGCTCATCTTTACGTGCACTTTGGAATACCACACCAGTATTTGTGATTAGAGTCAGCTTGCACCAGCAATTTTATAGAAAGTCTCCTTAATATGTTTGTTAACCACTCCCTGCTGGGGATTCTGGATCCAGACACGTATGCTTTATATGCGTGGCTGGGGTCTCCGAACTCAGACAAAGGGAACAGGGCCTTGTAACAAAAGACCGTACTCGGAACAAAAGACCAGGCTGCTGGGAATCACCGACATTTTTTCACTCTCAAAAGTGGAGATAATCCAGCCTTGTTTTGAAGCAGTATACCACAGTTTGGGGCATTTAGAGCGAGCGGATTACCACCGGGGACAAAAGCTCTCCACCACTGCAGCAATGAGCCGCACAGCTGCGTGCTAATCTGGCCCCTATTGCAAAGAGGTCAGCATTGCATCCAGCCAGATTCGTGAACAAAAGAAAGTTATATAACACCGCACAATCTGGGCTCTTTTTAAAAGGCTGCAGACCTGGCTGAAATACTTGGGCGTTAACAGATTTTGTCTGCCGGGCTAGAGTGGACACCAGACTTGCCTTCACGTGTTTGTAAGTGTCCTGCAAATGAAAATAGGAATTTTTAAAGAATTTTGAAAACAGAAAAAAAATGATAAATATTCCGGCCCAGCATCATCAACATTGATAACAGCCCCGGCAGGAAGTGGTTAATTAATGCAACGTGCAGACATTACGCATTATTATACAAGTGATTTCTTGGAGTTGCCCTCCTTTCCTGTGCTTGTTTACCTAGCACTGTTACGTTGTAATCTCTAGAACTGCTCTTCCTTCAGCTAATGACGGTGATATCCACCATCTTGAAGAGAAATCCAGAGCTGGAATTCCAGAACACTGTCAATACAGATGCTGTAAGTCACTTCTTATTTTGCTCATTCTGAACTCGTTTTTTCCAAGATGTATGTATCCAGGATGTATTCTGAACTCATGTAACAATTTTTTTTTTGTCTGTGTGTTTCTAGCAGTTTCCCACAGAAAACATGTGAAATGCCATTTTTTGAAAAACTGGTGTATGGGTTAAGTGGAACGTAACAAAGACATTTGCATTTTGAACCATGTTCTTACATGGGCATGATTCCAACCATAGTGCAGACTTTATTCAAGTATTGATTCAGCCATAGCAATTGGAGGTGTGCATTTTGTTGTCCATGAACTAAATATCAGACTCCACTTTCAGTCATATCTAGTAGAATTTGTTTCATTGAAAGTTGTATATTTCATGCCAAATATCATGAAAATGATAGACCCCCAAGCATTGAAAGTGTCGAGACCGTTCAACTTTGTGTTCATTTTCGATAGCTGATTAAGGAGACGCTCGCTCTATTCAAGGAGCACCATACCAGCCAGGGCAAGTCATGTGACATGCAGGATTTTTACAATACACCGCCTGTGGGGACTCACGGCACCATGAGTTTCTTGGCCAAGATCATCGTCAACCATCTATTGGATGAGAGCATGGACACCTCTATGGATGACTGCACGATCAGCTGAGGCAAGATTTAGTCCATCAAGGTGGATCTTTGGTGCGAGTGAGGTGGACATCACCACTGGAGGCTCACCAGCTTCAGCCAGAATGAGAGAATTTGTGACGTGTACATAGTAATCAGTTATAAAGCATCAAAGCCCTTTAATACATGGCATTGTCTGGTGAATAAATAGGGCATGTGGGTGGTAATATTGATTAAGTCAATGATGCATTTAATGTAAAAAAAAAAAAAAACAATCAATAAGGTGGATTCCTTTCCTTGCCATGGTGACATGTCGAAAAAATGAATCTGGTGCTTGTCCCAAATTTAGATGTTTGGGTTGCATTGTCCAACTGTTTTTGTCTTTGTAAAAGCAACTCACCGTACTCTTTGCCCCTTGGAGAAGGTCATTTTATATGCAGATTAAGAAGAGGTGGTACTCTCAACAAAAAACAATAATGCATGATAAATGGAGTCACTACAGAACTGTATACATTGTGTAGACTGGTCTGGAGCCCTTTGCCTTGGTGCTTGATTGTAGGAATGTTTGAGCAGTTTGGGTGCAATAAAGCTAACTCTGTAGAGAATTAAAACTGTTGGAAATAAAATTTCATTTATCCTGAATTCTGAGGTTATTGGGCTGGAAACCTACTGGGTCCTTATAAAATGATTTCTATGTTCAGCCTTCAAGTTGAAGACAAATTCGGTGTACTTAAGAAATTTTCAAGGGGCAAAAAGGTGACCGTTTCCACCATCCTCACAATCACACAAAATCTTTCAGAACGCAGTGAATTTCAGAAAATTGTGGAAATTCAATCAGGTTAGTAATTTTTCAGAAAAGTTATCGTGCTTTCTTAAGGAGTGTCCGCAGTTTTCAGAAACATATGAGGATCAAAGTGTTTTTCTACGTGAAGAGCAAGAGAAGATGTTGCAGGAGCTTTGTTAGGATATGGACAAAAAGAGATGTGTTTGTCTCAGTGCCTTTGGGAGTTGAGACAATGGTGTATTTGGTCTAACAGGAAGTATTTCTTTCATTGGAATATGAATTAGATGTTGATAGTATACAGTGTGTGTGAAATGTATGATTTAAATGTATGATAGAAATAATGTATATTTATAACAAATGCTGATTGTTAAAGTTTCATTTAAGTTAGTAGCATCTATAGCAATACTTGTGTCATTACATAGATAATTATTCTGATGTCCCTTTAACTGTCAACATACCAGCCTTGCAAACCAACCATGTCAGTCACAAGCAAAATGACAAGTAACACAGGTTGTCACTTTTCATTAGGCTGGATGATTTGTGATTGGCTCGTGTTTGACTAGTTTACCGTCAGAGTTCTCTCTACTTTAGTAAAACCCAAATCCAATGTGATCAGTACAACAGGCAGTGATTCCATTGTACTCAATGCTGATTCTCTCTAGTCATTCACGGACAAGTTATTCCCATCTCAAGTGAGCTCACATTTATAGGAATATTTATTTTGGCATGTTCATCCAACAGCGCATTTAGCATGTGACAGTTAAGTAGATAAAGAAAACATGTTCAGTTTTAGAGGTGGGAGAAAAAGCCCAATAGATATTCTGGGGGAACCCACAGAGTCAGACAGGGACTGAAAACCCATTCCACATGCAGACCTAGGTGTGATTCGAACCCGGGCCACAAATGTGGAAGGTGAAAAAAGAGCCCCTGCAATCACGTGACTCCCTCAAATGAACTGTGGCAAAGACACTCCTCTGTCATTGTTCGTAGCCTGTATGCTCATGACCAGACTCTCGAATTGCCTTGTAATTTACTTTTGGCTGGAGTATTGATGGAAGGCTTCAGCTACAACACCAACAATGGTATAGTTCTTGCATGGTAGAGAGCGTCCATTGTATAACAGTGATGTGCACGGGCGAATCAAGGAGGCATCCAAAAATTTTAAAAGGACAGAGAGGGAAAGGTGATTTTGAAGGGGTCGATTTTTATTTCCTTTCAAAAGCATCTAAAAAGTCTGACAATGTCACCTCACCCCCTAGATAGGCCATGAAAGGTTACATGACAAAATTTCCAAATTTTTGGCCCCCAAAAATAAGCCCTCCCCCCATGCCCTAGATTATGTACAAGCTATGGAATGTTGTACTCATGTATCTCCATATGGAACCTTATTGTAAAAATGAGCATTGAATTCCGTGTACTACGTTTTGCGAAATGCAGCCAGAAAGAACACCTTGACAGCATTATGAATAGTGGCTCCCTCTTAACAGCGAAACCAAAGTTTGGAAAATTAACAACAAAATGTTTAATGAAACTATTGGTGTGATTTTTGTGAGTTTATTCCTGTGTTTGAAAGCTTATCTCCACTCGACCTTTGTGCCCCTATCATAGCTGATCTGAGCCATAGTCTAGTATACCCCTGGCCTTTATAGACCTAAAAACATAATGAATCACACTATTTACATGTGTTCTTTTTATGTGGGCGTTTGATGGATCGTGTCTGCCTCACTGTGGCATAGGAAAGCACACATGTAAACAAGCTTGATGTCATATTCCACGCCTATTCCATGAAGCAAAGATTAAAGACCATTATTGATGTCATGAATTCGACTCAAGAGGCTTGGGGGATGGGCACTGGCATCAGGTAAAGTTAGGGGCCCTTTTCCTGTTGAGTAAACTATCAGATCCAATTTATAAGATTTTTCATCAGATTTTTTTTTTTTGGCTATGATGGGGGTTCCCTGTGGTAATGGTGCTTTTGTAAATGGGAGAGGGGAGTGCTGCCACCCCTCGGCCCTCCCAACCGTTTCAGTCAGTGTAGTTTGTATTGTACTGATCGGGTCGATTTCATACTGTTGCCTTTAATTGTAAGATCCTTCTCATGATTTAGCATTTGAGTTAAACAACTTGTTCTTTGGGAAAGGAATATGTGAGTCTGTCGGCTTCCTTGTTTCTTTTTCTCTAGAGAGTAGGAAAGTTGAAAATTTGAAGAGATAATCCTGCACTTGCCACCAGCTTTTGTCATTTTTTCCTTTTCACTTCAAAAATTACGCTTGCAGCTGATGACGTGACTTGCACAATTAAAAATAACTTGGACGGTTGCTGATTTATTTTATGTCCGAGCAAATTAACATCACGGGACTGCTTATCTTATCACTCTAATTCAAACAATTGTTACTGACTGGAATTTTGTACTCGACGAATATGGTTTGACCATGGCTTGACGTCACGGTTGAAACAGACCCCATAAGGCCATTCCATATTGTTTATTCACATGACTTGAATTAAGTCACATGAGAATTCAGGTGATGCAAGCTTGTGCCTCGTTACCGGTAAGCGAACAGTTATACACTAGTTGGCTATGACCCTACATGGGTCGAATCAGTGCGAACGAGGTTGAATTTGTATCCAAAGTAAAAGCGCACGTGATGATCGGAAGCATGTACATGTACGGTACATGTAGCTGGTACGTACGTAGGGGTATGCATTAAACGACGTGCACTGTAAAACAACGAGAAATTTAGTTCAACCATTTCCTTGCTGCAGGAAGTTGTGAGACACAAAAGCAGTTCTCAGCGACCGTTTAGTCAAGCGTGTAGACGTTTCCCGTCCATTTTCATGATGGTTATGAAAATGAATAATTCGCCAGTTTTAGCTGTTCTTGTCTGCGTCTTTTGGGTGACGTCCGGCCAACCAGCCGCCGATCAAATCACCTCGTTACCGGGTGTGAGCGGATCGCTTAGTTCCAGGCAGTATTCCGGCTACCTCAGAGCCTCAGGAACCATCAAGCTGCATTATTGGTAAAATAACAGCAACTTGCTGGGAAATAGATCCATATCCGGACAAAACTAATCTCCCCCTTAAAATGTTAGCTGAGAAAATTCCGAAGCATTTACTTAGAAAACACTTTTGCTTTTTTTCAGACAAGTCTCGTAAGTCGTAGCTTTGTGCACATGCAGGTATAAAATGTTGTCAGTTATATTGGTATATGGAACTCTTTCCACTTTTTGAAAGATTCGTGTATGTACGTGTAGGCCAATTAACTTAGTATTGTGCTAGTGCCATGCAACATGTGAAATATGAACCCTAATTAACAGCCGGAGGGAGCTATATCAACATACGTTTGGGCTGATCAGACATGTCAGAATTAATTTCTTGTTCCCTGTCATGATCACTGTATCCCCCCTCCCCCACCTGGAATTTTTTGTAGTTGATATTTTGATTTTGACTACTTCATGCTGAAAAAAATGGTCTCCCTATTGCCGCATGTTGGTCATTCATGCAGGAGTGTGAGAATTCAGCTTTTTAGCTGATTTCAGCTCTTTTTTTTGTTTAGACGTTGACCCGGAATTTCAGTTTTTTGTACACTACACCTGGTTTGTACAAAAGAATTTACATGTAATTTTATCAGCCTGTACAAATCAGCAATCTTTTCAACGGAACTACAGGTTTGTCGAATCTGAAAGAGACCCTGAGAATGATCCCTTAGTGCTGTGGATGAATGGAGGCCCTGGATGTAGCTCATTGGACGGTTACCTGTCAGAACTCGGACCATATCAGGTACATACATGTATGTCTGTGACTGTGATGGTGATTGTGACTTTGTTCTGCATGTACATGTACTTTTGGAAGAGAAGAGTTGGCTTTTCAGTGCACTTTTTTCTGCATGATTGGTCTGACTTACATACATTACATGTACTAGCTTAAGACATCTAGTTTTCAAAAGCATGATCATCAAACTTAGAAAATTCCGTACATTTTACATATTGGAAACTATTTTGAGCAAATTGTACTGAAATGCCAGAGTTGAAAACACCAAATTGTGGTAGGCCTACCAGTTTTTCAAAGCCATCGAGCCCACCAGTTGCAACACTTTGGTTTCTGATATCATGATGGTGTGACATTAGCCATCTGTTGACTTTTCAATAGTTTGTCAAGTGATTTTTTTTAAACTTTGAACACACTTTGTGTTCTTGTACATAGAATCTTTTTATCTCACTTTGTTTTTTACTAGTTGTGTGGTATTTGTTATTGTGGAGACATTGCAACCGCCATCTTTTATGGATCACTCAAGAAAGCTAACTCTATCTGGTTTTTTTTAGGCAAATGATGATGGGATGACTCTGCGAGCCAATAAATACAGCTGGAATCAGGTGGCAAACGTCATCTTCCTTGAGGCTCCAGCGGGTGTGGGCTTTTCCTATTCAGATGACAAAAATTACACCACAAACGATGATGAGGTGTGTTGAAATTTGTATCCATACCTTGTAATGGGATTTTCAAAAATAAATAAAATAGGATGAGTTACTTTGTTATGGATAAAATATTTGTTCAGAATTCTTTTGGTCAAAATAATTACATGTAGCGCAGGATAACTGTTTAAAAGCAAAAGTAATAATTGAAAATAATGAACTGCTTTATTTTCATACTGCCTAGGCCTACCAATTTTAGTAATAGTAATGCATACATGTATGTTGCAGCTTCAAGTATCTTGATTATTGTAATGTCTGAATTAGAATAGTGAATACCTGTACATGTAGCTTGGGTTTGGTTACTTGATATCCTCTTCAGAGATCCGAAAGATTCTTCCAGAAAGAAAGCATAACTTTTTCACTGGTCATTTTTTATGATGATCAAGTCAAAATAGTCGTTTTAGCATTGAAAAGAACTTTTATGAATAAACTTGTGCATTTTAATTTAAAGAGCATTAGGGCAGGAGTGTTGTGCCTTGCACGTTTTCTGTGGAAATGGTGTGGTAGTGAAAGCTGTACAAGTGACATTAGGTTCTTAATAGTAATCATGGTTTCATACATATGGTTTACAGTGAAGAAAATGGCTACCAAGCCCCAGTAAAATCTATTAAAGCAAACCCCTATGCAAATATATTCAGTGGTTTCCAAGTTGGCAACGCTTTGCATTCATACTGTAAAGAAGATCTGCGACAAGGACGTTTTGGGTGCAAGTTTTTTAAAAAATTTGAAATATGTGAGGGAAGAAGCAGTTGTTTGAGCTTTTTCATCATTTTTCAATAAAATGATTCAGGTTGAGTGTGGGGGTGGCAAATTATACTGGTCATGCTGGTAGTCATGCAAGCAGTTTATTCTTTGGCCATACCATGCTACAGTTGTTTGGAAGATACTGCAGCTTTTTTTCCCCTAAAAATACATATGTGCATGCAGTGTTTTGGGGTACTTGAAAGTGGTTTCAAAGATCTATTGATAATCAAACATCTACATGTACATGTACTTTAGGTTTGATAAAAGAGGGTAAGTAAAATGATATGTGGACCCATCAAAACTAATGCTAGTAGGGGGTAACAGAGATTTTCTAGTTGATATTAAAATGATGATACTGCCATACACGTACATGTAGATGCATTAATTAAAAAAAAACTTGCCTGCCTTAGTTGTAAAAATCTTCATAAATTTTGTTACATTCATTTGCCATGTTTGTTTTACATTGCATTCATTATTTCAAGATGTACTTTGCTTTGGGGGATGTTAATTTAATAACAAGTTTTTTGCCCTTACCTGACGTACATATTTATAAACACTGTATAGTCAGTGCTTGCCTGAGAGCTTGCAAAAAAAATTCACAAGTTCTTTTGGTTGGGACTCGAACCCACGACTTCCTGCCTTATAATACTGATGCAGATGTCATAATATTCATTACATACTGTATATTCATTATGCAATGTACGTGTGTGTGCCGGTCTGTGTGAACTAAAAAATAGACTTGCAAACTTACTGTTCCATACATGTACATAATAACATGTATGCCAATAATTGGAATATACGGTCTCTTATTCTTCAGACTGCTGAAAACAACTATCTTGCCCTTCTGGATTTCTTCAAGAAATTCCCCAACATGGCCAACAAGCCATTCTTCATTACTGGAGAGAGCTATGGAGGCATATATGTGCCCACTTTGTCTGTCAGAGTCATGGCCAATGCATCAATCAATTTCAAGGTGAGAATCAAATGGAACCTTAAGCTACAAAATAAAGATATTTGGCTGACTTACGCTACTTGAATACTTGTTTGAACAAGATTCACTGCTTGTGCCATGTGACTCAAAAGAGAAGAGTTCACGGCTTTGGAAACACTGTAAAATGAAATAATCAAGATGTTGTAACTTCAACAGTTCAAGAGTAGTAGTTTCCTGTTCCCTTTTCAGTTTGGTGAACTTAAAGGGAAAAAAGTTTGTATTTTCTTTGGATGGTTTCAGTTTTGTTAATCCTAACCTTCTAGGATGTATGTAAAATCATATTGAAATTGGAGGATTTGGGACTGTTAAGGTGTTAAGAAAAAGCTAGTACTTACATGTATCTGTTCGTATCTGTCAGGGTTTTGCTATCGGTAATGGCCTTCTTGACACCTATCTGAACACGGAAACATCTGTGTACTATGCCTACTACCATGGCATTATTGGTGAAGAGTAAGTGCATACATGTACTTCAGTATCCAAGCCATTCATTGTTGTGTTTTTCCCCACCGGCCCTTTTGGAATGAAAACCCTCTTGGAATTTTACCAACTCTCAGTTTTGAAAGACTCTTCGCTTGTTTAATTACTGTTCAAATTCAGTTGCTTTACATGAGGGTGTGTCCTATTAGAACTTCGTGTACATGCACATGGCAAAGAAAATATATTTGAGCACCCTGTAGATGTTTTGACTTTTGATGTTAAAATGAGCACAAAGCACTCTTAACTCACATACAGGTTTTAATGGGGCACAACTACCAAACACAAAAGGTAAGGGTAGTACAATTAGAAAGAGTGTATGGGGGAGTTGATGGCCAGCATGGGCCACCCAGGCCGTACGGCCCTTAGTTTTCAGGTTTGAAGAAGAAGCTGGGATGACATGTCATTTTCTTTTGTTTTCTCTGCAAAAGCTCGTAAGAATTCCAAGCCCTGTTATAGGGGAAAAATTCATTTCAAATGTACAACATTTTTAATGTTAAACACAGTTGTGCTATAAACTTAAACTTTCATAGAATTCTGTTTTTTTCAGCATTTGGGCGAAGTTACAGAAGTACTGCTGTACCAACGGCAGTTGCAGCTTTGTAACACCACCAAATAAGCAGTGCTCCCTTGCTGTAAGTTACTGCAAATGGTTAATCAACTTCAGTTTTATGAAATACTAATTGTGAAACAACCTTTAGATTAACTTCCACTACTGTGGAAGTTGAAGCATGAAAAGATGTGATTTTGGACATGTTACTCCATATATTTCTTCAAATAAAAAATTGACAATTTTTCTTGATCACATCACATATGATGATGTACAAACATGTACGTACTTGTTCATTTTTTCCATGTGTGTCATACAGTCATACATAGGCAGAAATTCCAATACATGGGAATTTACTTTAATGCACACTAAACTTTTATACTAACTTTTTATCAGTACTTTTGAAAACTTTACATTTTTAAGTCATTAAAAGGCTTGAACTTTCTCTTTAATTTTGTTTAAAATTGTTGGAACTGTATGTGGCCAATGTTTCCAGTTCCACAGAACCCAGAATATACCTTGCATTCCACAGGGTTTGGAATTGCATACAGTCTCTCAAAATGTTTGGATATCATCAGAATTTCATCTACAGTTAACCATACATTTTATATTTCAAGGTCACACAAGCTACCCTGGTCAGTGCTAATCCAATCTAAGTCAGCTGTTAGCATTGCTTGTCACAAATGGGACTGATTTATAAGAATTAAAGCAGTTCTGTAATCACACTTTCTGTCTTTGTTCATAGTCAGGAAATTGAAAGTATTGTCAGTCTCTGCAGTACGTTGTAAATGGAAAAATAACTGAAGTGAGCAGCTTTTTCGATTTGACAGGAGATATACATATGCCCTGATGGGTAGGTCATTTGCTGAGTTGACGTCGAGGTACTTTCTAATGCCTTGTTGAGGTTGCAACAGGACAAACTCTTAATTTGAGTTTTTACTTTTGCTGCGGTGGCAAAGCTTTACAATCTGCAAATTTAATCAGATAAAAGATAAATTTATTAAAAACTAAGTCAACGAATCCTTAATTCATGCTCATTTTACATTTGTTATCTCCACTGATTTTCTTTAAACTGTTTGGCCTGCTCCTCATCTTCATGCTGAGTAGTTGATGGAAACCCAGGACTTCACCATGAATAAAGGTCTCAATCCATACGATGTTACCGGTGACTGTGCTGGGGGTGTCCCATCAGACAGCTTCAAGGAAAGAACTCGCCAAGTCTTGTCATATTTCTTTGAGCCATCTCATCCCAAACAGGTGAGACTGTGCACATGGACTTGCCCACTTTATTGTCACTTTTGTAGTTTTTATGTTTGCCAGAAAGACAGTGTTGTGAAAAAGCATCAAGACTGTCCCTTATTTTTTCTAGTACCTAAGCAGTAGTAAATACATGTACGTTATTGTTGGTCTTTGTGAAAGCATAGACTCAATCAACTCATCACAAGTCGTTATAATATGCCAAACTCCAATCACCCTCCAGCCGCAAGTCACAAGTTGTTCAAATGAACTTTGATAAAAACTCTTCCCGAATTGACTTGCGACAGATTTAATGATTGCCTACAGGTACATATATATATACTGTTCACCATTTCTTGATCACATCTCTGGCAGACATAGAGCTGCAGCATTTGCAGCATAGTGGGGAAACAGCTTCCTAGATAAGCTTAAACTGTAAATTTACACCATCCTCCTTGGCAAACACAGAATTATCAAGGCTTAGATTAGCAGTAAGAAATCAAGTCGATGATGCTCTGCCAACAGCAGTTGCAATATTTACGTGAGGGTGTGGAATATGTGGCTCTTTCTATCTGGCTGTCTATCTTGTTGAGCATGATGGCTAGAGATACATGTATATGTATAATGAAACTAATTCTAAGGAAGTTCCCTCTGGATTTAATTGATGTTTCCTGACAGCCACTGAAGAAGAAAGTATCAGGGTCATTAGATAGCAACAACATCATCCCCTGCATCAACACCACTGCAGAGAATAATTACTTGAATCGTCCTGAAGTCCGGAAGGCACTCCATATTCCTGACGTTGTGCCCAAGTGGAAAGTCTGCAGGTGAGGTGAACTTCAACAGAGGAAATTGTCATTTGGTACCGTGTACTCATGTTGTGTTTGGATTCATGTGTTGACCTCTCTTTGCTATGTCACAAGCACAGTTTTTGCTTATCAGTGGACACTCTGGCTGTATAATACAAAAGCAACAGAAAGTCAAAAAGTCTTTAACCTGTCATGCCTATGTACACACACCATTACTGACAAATACTTTTTACTAAATACATGCACTAAATGATGTAACTATAGCCACCTTATTCCTCCCCCTTGCTCTCCCTCACAGTGTTCTTGACTACCATCGAGTATACAACAGCATGCGGGCCCAGTTCAATGCCCTTCTCCCAAAGCACCGAGGCCTGGTGTACAACGGTGACGCAGACATCATGTGTAACTTTTTGGGCGACCAGAAGTTTGTGGCCTCCCTGAAACGGACGGAGAGGGGTGAGCGGAGGCCCTGGATTTACAACCAACAGGTGGCCGGGTTCGTCAAGGACTATGACCAAGTCACATTCATGACAGTGAAGGCTGCCGGGCACATGGTGCCCAGCTTCAAGCCCGGGGCATCTCTGCAGATGATCACTAACTTCTTGAGCAACCAGCCACAGTAATTGATAAGTCTTCCAAATTCCTGCTGAAGACATATGGTACATACATAATAAATAACAAGCAGGTATATATAGGCCCTCCATGTACGCATTTGAAGCAAGCATGAATGGAAACTTCTGCAGTTGAAATTTGGGGTTGTCGTGAGAAAATTAGAACAATATGTCAGTACTTATTAAAGTCCTTTGGGGGGAGGTGCTTGGCTCAGGAAGAATTTAGAAGTGTTATACTGGCATTGGACTTTATACTTGGGAATTCAATTTTCCATTTAACATCAGAGGGTGAGGTTAAAACCCTGTATCCTAAAGGCGTCTTTCAATGAAAATCTGAAATGTTAATAGACTTTTATTCTTCTTAAATTTTGTAAAATGGATCCACAACTTGGTTCTGAATTACATACGTATATACAAAGTGGTGTTTCACTATTTCTGCAGTGATTGTACATTCTGACTAAAAGGTAACAATATTTAGGATAATCAGATTGCTGCATAAAGGATCCACTATCATTGCATAGATTGTTATAAAAATAAGAGTGCTTAAATTATTACAGCATGGCCTGAAATTACTACTTTTTTATCCTGACGTATTTTTGCCACAGAGGACCCTGCGTATTGGATTATTTTAGCCTGGAAAAAGTAGTTTTTCTGAGTTTTTTCATTCTGTGTTGCAAAATTAGTTGGGAGTTGGAGGTAGCTTCGCCCAAAGGAAATGTCTGAATTATTTATGTAGAAAGCTGAAATGTGCTAGTGAAACTGACGATAGAGATCTTTAACTTGAAATTTTCTTGAAATATTTGAGGACCATGAAATCTTTAAAATCCAACATTTTATCAATTACTACAAGTTTCCATTACAGGCTGTATTGTTGGAAAATTTGTATTTGTCAACAAAATGTTCTTCCAAAATGATGAAAATAAATACCCAACATGAAATAGTTTATCAATGTTAGACTTGTACAAAAACATTCTATCTCATAGGAAGGCATATTTTCTTGGAATCTTTAACCCATGTCTCACATTTCAAAATATGCTCTCTCGGTTTGAGAAGTATCAAGTGTGAATGCCCAGTAAAATGCCTAACCACGGATCTCTGAGGTACATAAATATAAATTATCAATGTATTTGCTAACTCTGTTTGTATGTGACATCTGAACGAGAAAGAATGATCTGTATATGCACTTCCTCATTCAGTTGTTTCAATCTTTTATTTAAAACTGGGTCTAGTGATGCACATGCATGCTTGGTCTATGATAGATTGTCAAATTGTAGAAAGGTATATGAGAGGTAAAGCAATCCACCACTTGGTGTACTCAGTTTAAAACCCTGCCAACATTTGACAATAGCAAGAGATACTTCACCACACCGTTCAGCTGTGACATCAAGTCTGGCAACATTTGAAGACTTCACCCTACAGGTAAACAAGGATGCCTAGAGGTTTCCATATCACTGTATTCCTTTTCTTCCTGTGCACCCAGCTTTTGTGCATTTTCCAGTAATATTTTACAACCAACTTCTTGCTGTGAAATGGTCTTAAACCCTGGCTTGTTTAGGAAAGCACTTTATAAATTGTACATGTACATGTGAGGTTTTGTGGGCTATGCATGGTCACAGGTATTGAAGAGAGACTCAGTCACATGAATACCCAATTATCATCCTGAGGTTAGGCAGCTGGACAAATCTATTTTTTATTATCATTGATAAACTGCACATTTTCAGATGAAAGTTATTAATGTGCAATCTATGCCACATTCCCATGTGTAGATTTGTCAACATTGGTCTTGTTTCTCATATGTGTCTCTATCCACATTCACTGAAGCATTTTCAATAAGTGAAGGTGTTGAAACCTACATGTATGTTGTAGTGCAGTACAATAATGCCATTTCTTTACCATTGTTTACAGTGGCTATAGTTTAACTCTCGGATCAGTCCATATGTCACATGTACATATATCATATGTATATGTTTTTGGAGAGGTAAAAGAAGGCTGCAGGTTTTTTCTTTGCACAAGTTTTGGTGTAATTGTAATACTCAGGTGTGAAAAGCTCCTTGATTATGTTGGAGAATTAAAGGATTCAGATACACACTATCATGCGGTTATGTACTACATGTGTGTGTGGAATTTTAGAGATAACAATTTTGTGCTGAAGGTTTTTTTCTGTACTCAAGTTTTGGTGTGATTGTGTAATTCTTGCGTATGTGTGAGGTGTTTAACAGAATTGAATAATTTAGATACATATTGATGTTTTATTTCCAAAAACATTTTTTTCACACTTTTTTACCAACCTAGGACAAATTTATATTCTAGATGTTTTCCATTGTACAATAGGAATGTGCAATGAAATGAAGTTAATCTAGCTGATAGCCAAAGTTACACAGAAATTGTTTCAAAGAAAAATTCATTGCAGCTACACTTTAACTATTTGGACAAAATGTGCACTAATTGTTTTAAAATTGACACAGGTTGGAGCTAAGGATGATTGTTGCTGAATAAAAATACAATTGGACCCAAAAGCAGGACAAGCGGAGTCCTTCTAATTATGTACAGTATGTCAAGTTTGTAAATATGCAAGACCATTGTGCACCTTGTCAATAATGCACAGGGCCCAATACTTTGGCTCATTGCGACCAGGGGGAATGTAAAATATTCAAAAACACTTTAAATTGTTTGTGAAAAAGGTATCGTTTAGGTGGATTTCTGTTGCACTTCATCAACTGGCACTCGGCCACTTTTGCATGTGATTGTGAACTCTCCTTGCGTTGAAGCTCCCAGACATTCATCAGTTTGATTGTTTAACATTCTGACACACCGACCAGACCTTCAACAGTACAGGTCAAATGCTAATGCTATAGGATGAATGTATCTTGTGCTGGATGCTTATGACAGGTCTTGCCCCTGTGATTATCACGGGATGATATGCTTAATTAAATGATAGAAATGGAAGAACATAGTACAAAAACCAGTGTATGAAGACCATGCATGCATTGTTATATATATACACCATACCAGTACAGCAGACATTTCTGGCCATCACCGTCCAGGAGGTCTGCAAATGCCTGGATGGCTCGTTTTGTTGCTGTGGTAGTCAATTCTTGGGAAGGGTAATGCTGTACATTAACAGATGCTAGAATCTAGACGTGCAATGTACATAGGTTAGACTGCGTCTCCACTTGAGACTTGCAAACTTTTTCATATGGTGTTGCTTTTCTGTCGGAATAGTTTAAATAATTCCCCCCCCGTTTTACCTCTTCTCATATCACAAACACTACATGCTGGCTTAACCCTGAAAGATTTGAGAGGAGGAACCCCTTCACATTTCCTCAAAAATTTTCACAATGAATTTTTTCTTCTGAGTGTTTACAAAAATGTAGACACCATGAAAAACTGGATACAATATTTTGCAAAATGTCCATTCTTCCAAGGCACATTAGTAAAAATGCTAACCTTTCCCCAGATGTGCCCAATGCATGCAGGCTGGCATGCGTGCGGCCATGTGTCAAATATAAACCCAGCAAGTAGTTTGAGAGACGAAAGTTTGCAATCACGCTACTAACTAACCCGAAAGTGAAGAAAAAATGATTCTCTAGACAAACGAAAGGCACGTAAAAGTAAAACTGAAATCTTTATAGTTCATCTGAACTCAAATTGATATCAACAAGAACAAAATATAAATGAAGTTCTCAAAACTAATAATCAAAATCAAGGCCAGAAGGAATATCGGAAAGAAAAGAAGGAATATCCAAGCTTTGCATGTACATGTATTATCAAATAAAATCTGAAATAAAATTATAAAATCAAACAGGAAGAATATGATCATCAAAGCTCTTCTGAATGAATGAATAAATCAATGCATTCAGATCACACCAATGACAATTATGCAAATTGTCAGCTTAACTGAACATGCAAACTTAAAACAGAAGAAAAACAGGTTTAGACTTAAAATAATATATATGCAATTGGCTGACTGTAACAGCAAATCAACAACTATAGATGCACAATAAATCTGACTTAAGCAAGATACCATCCCTACAAGAATCATAAATCAAAGAGGTTCTTAGGTATGTGTCACACTGGTCTCTTTGGACAAAGAAGAGGGATATGTCTTGGGTCTCTCTATTTCTCGGGTGATGTCCCAGACAGCCAACGTTGCTGGCAAGCCCTTTCCAACTGGACATCAGTGGTTCAATAGGTAGCAACATGGGACGTTCTGTTGTCTGGACCTCATATTCAACAGTGAATGTCTGGGCACTTCTTGAAAAAAAAAAATAAATTGGCTGAAAAGCATGGCCAGTAACAACAACCAAGGTTTCAAACTTCTAGCCCGGCATGGTATACCCTCGACATCAAGATGTGATTTGGGCAAGGGAAAGCTGTAATCTTGAACATCAAGATTTTTTAAAAATAATTTTTTTTTTTTGCTGTTGCATGTCATGACAATGCTGCAAGCGGAGATCAAATCTGCCTTATTTTCTTGTGTACATGTGTTCTCCCCCTTTTGGGTTCAGGGTACACCCACACAACAAAACAGTGCATTCCCTTCACATGGGTATTCACATGCATGCCCCCCACATACACAAGTGTGTATTTGCCTGCAACTGGGGATCCCCTATTGTTCCTCTTTTGTTTGTACTTTAACTTTAAGACCACCCATATGTTTTGTAAACAGTTGTCAATGGGGGGGAGGGCTCCTCTGTCAATCGGGGACCTTATTGTCCTCTATTGTTCAGGGTCCCCAATGGCATGCAGAAACAAACTAAGTAACACAATATGCATTTACAAGTACTGTTGATCGGCTGACAATGGCATGAGTACATGTACATGTAGACTTGTTTCAGTCCCTCCTCTAGCTAGTGCAATTTCTGACATCAGGAAATATTAGTGACTATGACAACAAAACCAGTGTACACTGTAGGATAAAAATGGCCTATTCAAACCAATTGATTTTTGAATTGGATTTAATTGGAATGAATTGGGTCCAACTGGCGGTCAATTGGTGCTCATCTGTTTTCAGTTGGTATGTTTTCTCTCCCAATTTGTTTTCCCCCGTCAATTGGAGATTTCAAATGGGACACAGTTGGTTTCAATTGGCATTTTATTCTTTGCTGTTTATTTTCAAATGGGAATCAAATGGTTCCAATTGGTATGCTTTCTCTCTGTTTGATTTCCTCGATCAATTGGAAATTTCAAATGGGACGAAACTGGTTCCATTTGGTTTGCTTTCAGCTTGTTTCCCCCATCAAATGGAGTTTCAAATGAGACTCAGTTGGTTTGAATTGATGATTGAAATGATTTCAATTGGTTCTTCGGTTGGTTACAATTGGATTGTGAATTGGCATTCAAATGGTGTCGATTGGATTGAAATAGTCCAACTGAGAAAAGGTCCGAATTTACTATCCAAACCAATTGAACCCAATTGGATTCCAACTGATTCCAAACAAAAGCAATAGGTTTTGGAATTGGTTATTGAATTGGTAAGTGAATTGGATCCAATTTCTATGTGAACTGGATCCAATGGGTAAGTGAATAGGATCCAATGGGTAAGTGAATTGGTCTCAATAGGTAAATGAATTGGACATTTTTATTAGGGCAAATTGAAACTTCACAGATGCACTTGTAAGGAGGATGATTGTAATCTTCTTTATGTACAATAACTTTAGTTCCCTCCCCCCTGGAAAACAATTTTCTTTTTTAAGCTACACCCTCCCCCTGGTAAGGTAACATCATTCTTACAGTAATTAGACCCTTGAACAAAGAGCCCCTTTGATTCAACACCATGTGCTCAGCATTCCTCCTAGACCCACTCAGTTTGCAGACTGGCAGTGAAAAACACACACCACATTTTTATGAGTTTTCTGCCCATCGCTTAGTCTGCCGTTTTAATCGGTTGTCAAAGCTGTTGTGTTTATTGTTTTGCAACCCTCTTATATACTGTGTTGGCTTTCGGTTTTTCTAGTTTTGCTTGTGGTTAGGTTTTCGTTTTTTGTTGAAATTCATTCATTTTTTTTTAGCTTGTATTTGCTTGACTCTAAATTTTGTTGAATCCACGCTCCTATTTCTTTTGACCAGCAAAGTTTCATTGGCTTCTAATTTTTTCGTAGTTTGACGTAGTTTCATTAAGTGCATTTTTTTTTAAGATTAAAGTTAATCTAGTCTTGTTGATCACAAGTTTGATTGAATTTGTGGTTAGACACTTCCTTTTTTTATATCGTTGTTTGGATTCTGTTGAGCATTGCCCCCTAAGCAATAAATTTTGGAATTTCATTTTTTGTTTCGTTTCCTCCTTTCTATAAAATTTGCGGTCGTTTGCCTCCACCTAATTTTCCTTGCGACTCCTCCCTACCCAATCAAATTTGAAGTTTTTATTTTAGCGAGTTCCCCAAATTCTGGTTTGGTTTTTTTTTTGTTTATTCAGATTTTATTTTAGGGTGCCATTTTTCCGTGCTACACACTCATCTAAACTAAGTTTTAAAAATACTGAGCATGCGACTTTACTGAGATCCAACTATAAAAACATTTAATAAACACCTTCACAGAGTTTCTGTAACAAGTATAAAAATATAAAGTCTACAGTATGCGTCAATAAAATGAATCAAGATAACATTTCAGCACTAGTTTTGAATGAACTGTCCGCTGAAAGAGAAAGAACACGGGTAAAAATTTTATTAATTGAATAGTGTTTGTGATATTTGTGTTTAATGTTGATTCATAAACCAATATACATGTACATGCACATGTACAAATGTCACAAGGAAATGTGTTTCTCACACAAAAGAAGATTCTACACATAGTGTGACATGTATCACATGTTTCAACTGCATGTGATATTATTATTATTTTAAGCTATTGATATCAATGTAGAAAACTCCAAGCCAAAAATTCAGAAATTTACAAAGACTGACTCACTGGTATGACATTAGGTAAATAAAAATTATGACGAAAACTTACAAACCATCAGTTAAATTGAACTAAAATTACAGTAAAAGTTATAACAAGTTGTAAAAAGGTTATCAAAAAGATTGAAAGATTTAATGATCCTAGTACTAGGTTGCAAGCTTCATAAAGGGGGTTAAAGTGACATGTTTTGAGGAGACAAGAGACTTTGCAAATTTGTCAAAATAACTGACAGTGACATTGCTCTCAAGGGAGTATTTGATGATGATCAAGGACACTCAAATACTCAGATTAACTTTAATAAACAATTATTTCTCTGGCTGGTGCTTTTTTTTATTTATTCATTATTTGAGACTGGTGCACTGTGATAGAGCTTGACCACACTGGACCCTTGGAGACACAGTTCACGTTTTAACGACTGACTGCCCTTTACTAAGTATGCAAATATAATTTATTAAGCAATCAATAATATGTTCGCAGGTCTAAATTGTTTTGAAGTAATAAATTTCAAAGCACGCTAACACTAGGTCTGAACTGTTGTTACAAGCTATGAAAGACTGAGCTTTTTATTATCTATTTTAGGGCAGATGCAAAATTTCCAGCAAACAAAATGGACAACTACATGATGTATTTCAGCCTAAGAAATTACTTACAATTTCAAATTATGCATTCTTTGTTGAACAAACCAACTTCAGTATGAAGTTGTTGACTCTCCCTTTCTCTATTGAAGCCACATACAATGTGCATGTATATGTAGTTAACCAAATGATGAGCCCCTTTGGTATTTCAAACAAGCAAAGTCGTTCAGGATCAAAGCACATGCACAAGTTGACATACATGCACATGTAGGGCAGAGCTGATAGGGCAAACCCTAGACACACATCCGAATGACTTCTTTTGGACATGCACCGTAGGAATACCGCATTGGCTCATTACTAGTGAGCAGAGCAGCGACGTTGGAGAGAGCACTACACATGTACATGTACAGTTCCACCCTCTCTCGCCTTATCCTGAGTTAATGTTGTACCTGGCCTTCAGTCGATTGTCTGTCTACAGTCATTGTAATCTCTTTCGGTAATGAAACTTTTATTGATCATGGAAAGCTTTTATTTTTAATAATGCTTCACCATGTTTGAAGTGCGTTTGTGCCGAGTACATGTACAATACTGGAAAGTTACCCAGGAATTACCAGGCAATGTATTCAAAGTGGCCAAGTGGTATATGCCATGCCACTGATGTGGCCATACACTGGAAAGAAACCTGAACTGCCCATACCAGGATCCCAATCTCGAGACAAACCAAATGTGATGAAAATTATTGTTATACAGCCTCTGGCCATGATGGCGAAGGAGAATTTTTCTAAATTTAAATCAACATCTGCCTATCATTTTGAAGTCCAGCCCCACAGGCTAAAATGTGCAAATCGAATCACATTTTTTTTGACAACTTCTCTGGTTGATTTAGTCACTGGGGCAGAAACGATTTGAAGTACATGCACTGTGTCACATGCTTGTGAAATTTCGGAAAGGACCAAACACACAAACCTGTTTCGGACCTGCCGAAGCACATTTAGCCAGACTCATATAGTGCTAATAAATCAGTTCATTTGCTAGATTTTGACTCTTCATGGAAATCACACTTTCAAGTTTAATTTTTCCAAAGCTAATAAAACATTTGTGGAGTCACATCATGGGTTCTGGAAACAGGGTCAGTCAGGTGACCTGAACAAAGGTATTTTTTTTTATTTGGCCTGATGACACTGTCAAGTGCTTCACACATGTACATACGGAATATTCTAAACAAGCACTTCCACCTGTCTAGAGAAAGACATTGGCTACATGTATTTCAATAGTCAACCATACAAATACTGGTAAAACTTTACATACAATTATACACCTTAGTCCATGATGCAATAATTGGACCAGTTCTGGTGGTTGTCCCTAGATGTTTTTATCAGCAACTGTTGAGTTGTTGGTTTGTGTATGTATCACTCAATAAAACATCTCTTGAATAGATGATTCAATGTGCCACCAAGAGGTTGCCACAGAAGGGCCAATTTTTCACAGCATATCGTAGGAACATGCTGACAAATCTTATTTGCTGGCTGCCCACAGAGAATTACAATTATTCCTGATGTTTATCCAGGTAGTAGATTCAAAAGTGTACATGTATTTCAAGGGTGAATTTCAATTAATCGTATCTTTTTTTCCATTGCATGAAATGCCCGGCCCTTTTATGAATCGTCCCACGTTGTCTACTGACATTGGCTCCAATGGAAATCGTGGCAAGCGGGCCATGGTTTTATTAATTGTTAACTTGACAAATGGCCTCTCTGTAGCAACCTCTTGACATGCTGCATTGCGATGCCCCGTAATTCATGGACTACTCCGATGGTGTGCTTACACAACCATCCCTTGAAAGCTCCATCATGGAATCTTTGAGGGAAGATTCTGAAATCTGACAGTTTTAGAACCTTGAAAACTAGCGATAGATAACCCATTCCAAATGACAAGTATCAGATCAACACTTCTGGCCACATCACTGCGGCTTGGCCTTCAAAAAATTTGTAATCATTTGTAATGCAGGCCCAGGGGTGATCTCGGGCACCAGATGACCCGAATTCTTGACGGTCATAAAGGTTACCTGCTTGTACTCCTTCACGAACCCTGCCACCTGTCCCTGGTACACCCAGGGTCGGCGCTCATCAAGCTCGGTCTGATTCAGCGAGGCCACAAACTTCTGGTCGCTGAGGAAGTTGCAGACGTTGTCTGCATCACCGTTGTAGACCAGTGCCCGGTAGCGTGGCAGTAGGGCCTTGAACTGGCTCCGCATGGAATTGTACTGCTTGGAGTAGTTGGCTGCCAATGGAGGGCTGCAAAGGCAGAACAAGTTCCACTGTAGGGTCATTCCATGTCAAATCACTTAATGAGTTAAACCTGACTTATTCAAACTGATTTTTCGTTGGGATTTTCTGAGATTTTTCAAGGGCACCAGGTCACTCGACTAAATTCGCACGAACTTCCATGGCACTGAAATTGTTCACAAAGGTTCAAAAGCCTGCATCATGAAGGCAATACAGTATCATTATTTAACCAAGTGCATTTGAAGTTTTTCAACAAACAGGTTTGGCAGCACAATGAACAAAGTCAAATGAAAGTCAAAGTGGACCACATAATACTTAACAGTAATAGTGCTTCAGCAGTGCAGCGCATGCGATCACCTCCTTGACATTGCCAGCAACAAAGTACAGCTTATACACTGGTGCAGCTAATACGGCGATCTCAAATCTTAACCCTAACTCGCCAGAGTGATTTACTAGGAACCATACCCATTCACACAAATTCCAACACCATATGGTAAACTGTGCACAAAAACTGTTGGACTCTGTTTATTTTGGGTATGCCTGAACCCATGTTAAAGCACCAGCAGTTTAGGGGTACAGTACCCAGTGCCACAAATTCACACACTTTACTGGTGTTCAATTCTGTGTGGTTAGGGAAGGTAAAGATTAATATGCAGACTTTTGCTTGGTGTGGCTTATACTCCTTGTGGCATATTCCAAAAACTCTGGTACTTGTACATGTAGGTCTGTGTGCACACATGCAAGGGATGGGAAGGAGACAGCCAGGGATGATGAAGGGAATTTCAAAATGCCACATCTTGGAATCCCCTTTGGATTTGCAGAACGGGGGGGGGAGGCTTAGGGCTTGGACATCTGATGCATTTTTAATGTCCAAAACAGACAAATCTAACATCCTGTTTTGTGGTTATTTCATCAGTGGAAACAACAGCCAATCCCCAAGAATTACAAAAGCGGGGTTTGCCCTTACACTTCACTTGTGAACAGCACAGATTGCAAGGCCATTTACTAACTCGGTGCTAACACTTCCCAATAACAATTCCTATGATCACCTTTGATCGTAAGGTTATGAAGTCCCATTCTTGAGCAATCCATGGGTCTGTAGCAGTCGAATAAATCATAAGTGCCCTTTTTTTAACAAATGCAGTGTTTTTGGCAGCAACCATATAAATGTCTCTGTATCTAGGCTACTTTGTTTTGGTAAATATAAATCTGCAGAGATATTCAATTTGACACTTCAGCCTAGTCATTGTAGATTACAAACGGTATTTCTCGTAATTGCAAGGTTAGTCATCATATTGAAAATGTGAAAACTCTTGAGAAAGAAACCACCTTACTTGCAGGTGGTCCAGTTTTGGGCAACAGAGCTGGGGATGTGCAGAGCCGCCCGAACTTGCGGTAAATTCATGTAGGAGTTGGCACGAGTGGTATCGACGCATGGTAGGAATGAACTGTGTAATCCTGGTGACGAGCGGGATGGGTTGGCCTGCATGCAACAGAGATAGGGGTAAAAGGAAGTCAGTGAGGACAACGACAGTATTACCCTGACTCGAAGCAACCTTTTCCAGTCAAAGAAGAGACAGGACAATGGAATCACTTCATTTGGGCACCCCACATACGCACAGATCAAGAGACCGTAAATTCCACCAGATATTAACTGCAACTTTTTAAGCGTGTCCAGTGCCTCGGAGTTCCCATTAAAGGACCATTATTGCCATGGAAAAGCATGCCATCTCATAAAATACATGTAGGTGTCTATTTTG
This sequence comes from Acanthaster planci, assembly GCF_054643075.1. NCBI lineage: Eukaryota > Metazoa > Echinodermata > Asteroidea > Valvatida > Acanthasteridae > Acanthaster > Acanthaster planci. The sequence continues at coordinate 13,806,106 of NC_141782.1, forward strand.
AGTCATACAAATACATGTACACTGATAGCCATGCAAATTATGAAACCAGTCAACTAGACTTGCGTGAAAATTTTATGGAAAGAATTTTAAAAGGGGAGGAGAGCTGCGGCACAACTTTCACCGGCTTACATGGGGGTCATCTGGAAAATTCCTTGATGTCTTGACAACAAAATCGCCAGCCGGTCGGTCAGAGCTGAAGATGCGACTTGGATGGGTCGTGAAACCTGTCTCTCCATGAATTTTTCACAGGAGTCAAGTGGACCGGTTTCATAATTTGTATCACACGTACATGTACATCCTTGCAGGGGCAAATAGGTTCACTCAGTAACAAGGATAACACACGCACATGTCAAATACCCTCAAATGGACCAAGAGGGTAATGCAGTTTGTCCATTTGGTGGGGGGGTATACATGAATAAGCAAATAATACTCGCAAGAGGGTTAAGGAGTTCCAGACTTGAGTTACAGCCATGTAAACATGGGAAGTGCATTTCAAACCTGGGGGATGCCATCAAGTAGAAAGCAGTCTCCTTGGCGGATACAAGGGGTTTTAAAGAACCTCTTATCAGACTGTGATCCTGGTGCTGTGGGAATTATGAATTTCCAAATACGTTGCGATGTACTACTCCCATACCGGAAATGGGTACAACTTGGCACTGACGCTACTTCAAAAAAAACTGTTGATGTCCATATGGTGTCAGCTATAGGTATATTAAATTCATGGATTGAGGCTTTGCACCACATGTTGATTTGTTTACTTTGTAAGAGTCAGCATCTTTGACAACTGCACATGCCATTCTACAAATACCGGATGCGCCATATGTCTTTATGCTTTATTCTTTGTTTTTCCGTCTTTTTTATGAACAGACTCTTCCACAGGATATAAAAGAACTTCAGAGGGGTCAGACTTCCATGGTCTGATTGAGGCAGATTGCAATGATAGGGTCTTAACTGGCTGGCTTAAGCAGTCAGACAACATGCCAGTATCTGTCTTGGCCCGTCTTGAATAAGACAACTACTTGAAGCCTCAGCCCATCGCCATCAGCAAGTCTTCGCTCAGCTGGCTTACAGTTTTGGTTCACGAACAGATGTCCCACGGGCCAAATACCGTTGTCCATATGTAAAGTACAGGTACTATGATGAGATATATACATGTATATGGTACCTGTTCTGCAGTTGTGGGGGGGGGCAACATACATGTTGAAATATAGACACAAAAAGGGTCATAGAGACCAGTGTTTGTTCCCACGAGTTGGTCTTAACTTTCCGAGAGAAGGAAGTCGTTCCCACAATGCAATACCTGCCTGGCACTAGCGCAGGCCACATTTATTGGTACAAAGCATAGCAGATGTACATTGCACCTCTGACCAAACTACATACATGTACCAGTATGCCCAAGCTGAAGACTGCACATTGAGGAAACTTGGAAGGAACTTGGATTTACAATACAACTTTGTGTCATCATTTTTTACTACAGGATCAGGTCAATCTCTGACTATCCTTTGTCGACACAATTCTCTTCCACTAAAAGTATGTACAATTTGCATTCCAGTGAAAAGCAATGCAAAACACAAGGAATTCTTTTACAATTCTCAAACATAGACCATTTTAAAGCCAGCCTCAGGCAAGCTTATCATTTAAATACTTGCTTAACAACATAAGCACCACTTCATTGGAGTTGTCTAACCCTGCAGACCAAATTTCCAGCAAACCCTTTAAGATTAGACGACCATGCATTGACCGCTTTGATAGCGTGTACTGTAATCTTCTCTGTATGTCATTCCAATAGTTCTCCAGCACTCTTGGTCAGGATTCAGAGATTGCAGCAGTTAGAGCATGTGAAGAGTACGGTGCATACCCAAGAATCCACACCGAGAAAACTCAGCATGGAGAAGCTGTTCCTGTCTTGAGAGTAACTCCCTTCACAGTCCCCTGTCACGTCATACGGATTGATGCCAATATGCTGCAGAAGATACTTGGCCTCATTTTGCTACAAAATGTGAACAAAACAAAGAGCAAACTATCACTCTGTGATGAAAATGAAGAAGTTCTTGCCTCAAAAAGCAAAGATGTGCACAATCACCGGTATTCACAAAAATGAAACAAACATTTTGAGCAATGCTATATTTAGATGCCTCTACAAAAAAAGAGTCTAATGTTGCTATGGAAAGATCCCATATCAGGCTATAAGCACTTTGCACAAGCAGACATCAAAATGTGATCTGGTTTACCCGTGGAGCCTGTCACGGCTAATAATTAAAAAGTCAAGCGTGCCTTAACTCACATCTGGCTAATGTTGAAACACACTAATCCTCCATTCTTTTGTACACACACACACACAAGTCTGAGAAATCTGTGCTGAATTTGAACTTTGTTGCTGCTCATTGCATGTTGTGGTAGCATATGCTATCACTTAACCATGGAGGTTGTGATGACAAATACCTAATAAGTCATGAATCTTGTTAATCAGTATTTGTGGTATTCGGCAGTGTAAAAAACTTGCTTGCTGCATCTTGCCTGTTATTCAAATGTTGAAATTTTTGGTCCAAGACAATGTCGTGCACCACTGGTGAAACAGACATTTCATTACAGATATCAATAAGGATTTGCAAATAATATTTCCATTTTGTACAATTTCAAGCAGTGTGACATCAAAATAAAGAGCTGAGGGAATACATGTACACTCTTTCTAATGCATTTCGAAAAGGAATCGCTTGTTAAGAAAATGTTTTGCAATTCATTTCATGGCCTCATCAGCCACACCTGTACGTTTCTCTCGCAACCCTCCAAGAGGAAATTTATCTGCCCTCACTTACTGCTTCGATGCACTCTGGGTTTTTGCTGTGCAAGTAATGGCACGCTCCGTTCTTGCAACAGCTGGACTGCAATTTCTCCCACAGCCTGCCATCGGACAAATGGGGAAAAATCAAAATCGTGCCTCAATTTTCATGAAGAAATCTACATCCTGAAAAACTACCCAGGACTTTTTAGAGGGGTGGCAAAGGGGCTTCAACCCCATTTCAAATTGTTGCTGACAAAAAAAAGAAAAGATTGGATCTTTTTGTTGTATACATCCCCATTATTACAAACCGAAACAAGTGCGCGTACAACATGTATGCCAAGCACTCTGCAAAAAATTACATAATAAACAATTTTGATTTCACAAGCTGACTTCTGGGTGCGCGCACCCACTGCCAACACTGCAAGGCTGTAATATAATTTTGGTTTTCATGAACTGATATGCACGCATTTACATGTAATGGATATATACCTTTCAGAAAAATATGCTTTGAGGGGGGCTACATGAAATTACTATATGAATTTACGGGTGGACTTAAGAAAATTTGTACTGGTACCTGTCACAGTTCATAACAAAATTACTTGGTACTGCTAATTTTGTGCGAGAGGAGCCTGCTCAAGAGACGCAAAGTGCCACTTTGTAGTGTCAGCTACAATTAAAGGCAACACAGGCTTCATACGTGTAGGAGTGGTCTTAAAAGTGGGTCTCACTCGTAAAAATTAGGTCGGTGGTCTTGTGTCTGATCATCATTTGGTGGAACTACTGTGCATGTCACTGGCTTGTTCTAAATATGCAACCTATGTTACATTGTGCACCACAAGATTACAGACAAATAGCATCTGAGTGTTTTCCAAATTTAATTCTGCAAGTACCTTGTACATGTATACACTTTTTGTACTTTCCTCGGCATTTGTACAATTATTAGCAAATAAATTCTTGTACTCCAATTCATGTATTGAATTCCCACACTTCAATTTATAAAGAAAGAATTACATGTAATCTTATGGCTTACAACCTACGTGTAAAGGAATATGGCCGAAATAGTTTAACATTCCAATAAATGTCAAAAAGCTCAGAGAACTGGCAGAATAGGAGTCAAGCCCTGAAAAGCCATTACAAGTAATCGAGTTTGAGGTGAAGTGGGTCAAATGTGACTTGTCACCACAAAATGAGCTGAAACTCAGAATTTTCAAAAATTGAGATATTGGTATTTTCTAATTCGGCAGAAAGAGAGCTGTCCAATGGTATGACCCGGGACATGGAACACTTTATAGGGTAAAAGTATAAGGTAATGATGTGGCATTATTCTGGCAGCTTTGCATCTTTGTTTCCGACATTGTTTCAACATTTCTGACTGGCCAATAATGCTATCATCAAAATTGCTGAGAAATTGACATTTTTTAAATACATGTATCTGATCCTGTCAAAAAGTTGGACTTAAATAGATGGGTAGCTCTTTCCACATATTAGAAAATCCTAAAATGGCTTCCACGTCAATATTTGACTTTGAACCCTCAAAATACGAAAGAGTGGAATGCAACTTTACACTCATTTTGTTGTGCCGGGTCACAAAAGTACATGTACTCTGACCAAATTTGGCATTTCTTGTTTTCCAAGTGATTACTCATTGCCGGCTTTGATCGACTTGCATTGACTGTGTGCTACTGGTGGTTACATGTATGTTCCCGGTACCTGTGATGACCAAACTGGTGGCTTGACTTCTGAGCGCCATGACTCAATTTTCAGTTGGCCTGGGAATCAGTGCAACTTTTAAGCTGTGGCTGACTTGCATTTCTGTATTTGCCATGGACTTGTAACAGACCCACAAGAACATCATTTTGATGGGTAAGACTCACCTTTCCCCAATGATGCCATGGTAGTATGAATACTGAAGTCCTGTTTCGGTAAGAAGAGCCACATCTAAGACACCATTTCCAACAGCAAAGCCCTTAGCATGTAGATAAACAATACATTTTTTAACAATGCTAAATTATGAAGTCATGAGCAGCAATACAATTATAGCTACAGGAAGGATTTCATTTTATAATTTACAATATAATCATACATAATCAAAAGCTTAACTTTCACTGGTCCCTTATCACTCATTATGTGCTAGTTGCTACATGTATCTATGTGTACATACATGTACCTATCTATGTGTACATACATGTACGCGCTCTCTATCAGGTGTACATGCAAGGATCTGTGCACAAGTCGAATATGCTCGTGTGTACATGTACATGTACTGACCGATTTCCAGGAACGGCTCAAGTGGGTGAAGTAACTCACACACGAGCTGCCGGTATGATGCTATGTACATGAATGTTACACATGAACAGATGGCGGCACATGTATGCTGCCTTCCCCTTGCTCCTGAAAGTTTAATGGGAAGTGAACATGTAATATGGCATGGTTTATTTTGCTAAGAGAAGCAGTTTAACAACTTCCAATACCTAAGGGAGCGAAAATCAACTATCCACCATCAAACCATGCTATGTTTGTATTTCATAACACACTTCTTGCTGGTTCTTTATCCTGATTGGCTGAAACAAGCTCACGTGGGGTTCACTAGCAATACAGGACAGAACATGAAATTTGCATCAGCATGACCTGGGCACATGCTAAGGCATCATGAATGCCAACTTCCAGAGTGCAGTGCCCAGGCATTTTACATCGCGAAAAGTTTTGCTGGGTACATGTACATGTAGTCCTTCACTTGATGACAACCGTTGAACTGTAACTCAAAAACTGCATTTAGGAAACCTGAAAATGTTCCTTCAATTGTTCAATTATTTTAATTGCTTATGAATTGAAACAGTTCACTAATAAAAACCCTAAAAAGTTTCATTTCTTATTTTACTTTTTAGATGGAGGTTTGTTATGAAGCATACAACTGTATTGACTGGCATAGTTCTGTTAGTGATCACGTGAGTCCATCAAGGGCATCATGGACCGTAAGAGACCAAAGAAGTAGAACCCTTTCTGGTCACTCACAGTCTCTTGGAGCACACTGATGCACATGATGAATAACCCCACTGCCACTCTATATATGTATATTATGGCCCACAGCTGTGCACATGTACTTGTTGGGGGTGCCTTACAATAACTTTACCTTTATGAGAGGAAATTCCAACTTTTTAACAATCCAAACTGGCAAGAACATACTGTAAGTACATGCATATCAAAATAAGGAAGTGCATTCTCAATCTGAATCCAAACCGAATCAATCCAAGTCGGACCTTGGATCGGCTTAAATTGGACTGAACTTGGCTTAGATGTGGATCGGAATCCAGAGTGGTAATGCACTTTGTGTAAAAGTCAGATCTGAATGATCAACTTCCTGTACCTGAAATAAAAAAAAAATCTGGTTTTTTGTCAAGATGGAAACAGTGTTGTAAGGAGTCACTAAATTTGGTAACTCAAGGCAAGTTGACTCGAGTCATTATAACAAATTGTGACCCAAGTCATTAGGTCGATCAAGAAGTCGAGTCAAGTCACTTTCTGTAGTTGAGTGGAATGGAGTCACGTTCTGCGCTTAAGTCAATTTGAGTCACAAATTTTTGAACAAAATACAATACGAACACAACTACATGCAAGTCATTTTTGGGTATTTGTATTTTCATTTAGAAATACTAAAAATAATTAGGGTGACAGGTATCTAACCAACAAAAGACTTGAGTCTTATAAGCTTGTGCTCGAGTCAAGTCTCCATAAGAGGTTTGAAGTAAGTTGAGTCATTTGTTCGCGAAGACTCGAGAGTCGCCAAAAATATGACTCGAGTTTGACTCAAGTTGAGCCACTGACTCGAGTCATGACAACTATGGGTGGAAATTCCCTGCCATCACCAATAAACTGTTACTAAACAGGGTAGTGGTAAGGTTTATACTGAACATTTCCAGCTTTTGTTCTCTATGCATAGCAAAAAAACACTTCCCAATTGCATGTACATATAACCCTGGTTTATGTGTCCTCCAGCGGGAACTGTTTGAGAAAAAAACTCCTACATATTATGCTCGGGAATCAGAAATCAAACTTGCCTTCCGTTTAATGTACATTGTACATGTAGTTTACTCTAGCAAGCTATGCTCGTATGAACAAAAACCATGATTTTTTCCTACCTTCAAATTGATCTCGTCTTTTCCTTCCATCACTTTTACAGCCAGCGTGGGCACATAAATCCCTGCATAGCTTTCACCAGTGATGTAGAAATCATTCTTGGCCATGTTAGGAAACTTCTTGAAGAAATCCAAAAGGGCCAAATAATTGTTCTCAGCAGTCTGGAACAAAAGAAACAAAATGCAAACACAACGATCTTCCATTAAAATGTACAAAACCATTAATAATAATAATAACAACTGAAAAACTATAATGAGCTGTTTCCATAGAAATGATCAACGGCGCAGTACAAGGTAACGTAAAAAATAATTAACACAACAGTGGCCTCCTTGAGGTAAATACTAAACATGACATGAGTTGTACATGTATGATACCAGTGCACAACTACATGTACATGTACCACATAAACCTCACAGGACTGTCATACAGTACCGGTACAAAAGAAAAATTCTGCCAAAAGAAATTCATCTGACATACTGCCACCGATTTAAAAGAAACACGAATTGCTTGATGACAATGAAGGGGCATGTCAACCTTCTGCACAATACCAGCATGGTACCGGTAGGTCACGCAACGTATCAGGGTGATGTTCTCTTAGCTGTCATGCTACCAACCGGCCCTGTTTCATTCTCAATGTTAACCAGAGTCACAATCAAGTTATCGCAAGTCACATCGCAAGCAACAGGCTAGGAGAAGAAGAGTAACACAGGAAATTCATGGCAAAACTAAATTGGAGGTTTGAGGGAAAATAGAGAAACCAAAAGATCTTCATAACAGGAAAACTGAATCTCAGCAAATCTGAACCTTGTCATCGTTGGTTGTGTAATCTGGGCTGTCAGCAAAAGAGTAGCCCACGCCGGCCGGTGATTCCAGAAAAATGATGTTGGCCACTTTGTTCCAACTGAAGTCGTTGGCGGAGAGAGTTTTCCCATCGCTGTTGACCTGAGAAACCAAATCAAAATGGAAAATGCTCAACGAGAATCACTCCCATGGCATGGTTGAAAAAATGGTTTGTTGATTATGAAGTTATGCATGTGAATTTATAGGAGAAACGATCAAGCAGAATTGAATAACTAGTCGTTTCTTTTACACGTTCTCAAAGTTTAAATTTGTTTTAAGGTTACCAAATTTTCTTGGCTTGGACTGTGACTGTGAAAGGGCCTGAGAAAGGCTTTATTCTGCTTTCCACTACTTCAATTTTGCTACCAGAACAAATCTCTACACTAAAACGAATAATTACAAGTATACTTTTTCCCTTATTAAAAATATTCTTCTTCCAAATAATTGTAAAGACATGTAGAACTCTTTCTTTGGCAGCCTAAGTTGTCTTTGAGAACATCGTGTCCATGCTACATGTACATGTAGTTTTCAAGTATTCACCTTCATCAATTTCAACGGAAAAGGCTGTACAATTTTCTTCTCAATTTGACTTGACACCATTTACCCCTAGTTTCAATCATATTATGAGTAAAATATCACTCTTTCCACACAAAATACACTGTACACAAGCAGGTGAAGATCCCATACTGTTAAACGAGCACGTACATGTATGCTGTGGGGGTAGTACACGTACAAACGATGTACAAGAGCCAGAAATTCCCAGAAACATGAACGTTACACCATGTCAGGCAAAAAGCTTTATCCACACATGCACGGTGCATGTACCACCATGTACATGTACAACCCAGTGTGAAAAAAAATGGGTTGATGTCACCAGACCTACTTTTGAGTTACAAGCCCTGAGGCAAATCTTGCACAGTGAAATCAACAGGAACAGCCACTGTCTTTGCCTTAGTCCATTTCAGCAGGAAGTCAAAGTGAGTGATATCCGTACATGTACATGTACTGTGCGCACAGTAAAACCAAAGTGAAGAGCTTACATGTACATGTACATGTAGGTTGTTCTTTTACAAGTATGGACATTCTTGCCGGTAAATGTACAGTCGAACCCCATTAATAAGAACACTGGTAATACGAGATTCTGCTTATAACAAGGACAATTTTAGGTCCTAATCCTTGTTTTCATTGTTTTCATTCCTGATAATACAAGGTTCCTGTTAGAATAAGATAATTTGCCAAGTCTGAAAGACCTCTTATTAACGAGGCTCGACTGTACATGTACAATGTACACACGTGTAACGGTAGGGTTGGAGATGTTGGGAAGAGATTAATGTGAAGGGAACACAAAGGACAAGTCTTTTACCCAGTATGGTCCAAGTTCTGTGAGATAGCCAGAGATGGAGCTACAGGATGGACCTCCATTCAACCACAGTAGTACAGGATCTTCGGCTGGTTTGCCTTGAGATTCAACAAACCTGAGCCAAATCGTGAAAATACATAAAGTGTACATAAGAGGTATACACTGTATAACATGTAATGTCAAAGTTACAGTGTTGATTATGTTGTCTACATACTTATACATGTATATACAACGTAAATAAGCCCATGCAGGTGCCTTTGGTCAACTTCATTTAACTCTGAGCTGAAAACTTTCTGCAACTTTTTCATTTCCATTACAAAGGAAGACCATATATGTAGGGGGAATGGGTTCAGGTACATGTATCAAATCTGCTTGTTTTATGATCTGGTGATTAACGCTTAATGTGTGATTTTTACCATTGGTTTTTTTGTTTTGTTTTTGAGCGATTACACACAACTTGGTCACTCTTTTAAAACTGCCCCTAAACATGTAAATCTTTGTTTCTTTCGTTTTGCCATTAAAATATTCTTTGTGGCTTTTCTCCAAGGCTTTTTAAAATATGAACTTGTAAGTAACTTTGAGCACACATCTACCGGTGTACGTGTACCCTAATCATGTGTCATGTAAATCGCTCTGACCTTATCAGGTTTTAAATTAAAAGCATTTAGAAGTTTGAACTTTTGAATCTTTAAATATCTGTATAAAATCTGCTGTGAGATTCCTCATTGCATCTGGATAATTTGTAGTGATAAATTTCTTTGGAGAGCTAAATAAAGGATGGAAATTGTAGTAAGTTTACCATTTTACTTGATATATTTGAGAAAAAAAACACTGTCTATTAAATTTTCATTTAAAGGGGTTAATTGATTAAAAGTAGGAGAATTAAACAGGCCTACGTATTAAATTTACGCCTTCAATAGATTAAAAATATCAAGCAGATAAGACCAAACTGATTTTTTTTAATTAAATGTTTGTTTAAATCCAGGGATATGATAGTTCTGAAAAAAACTTTTATAAGAATCATCTCTCTAATGAATTTGTCAATCAAGAAATCAATTGAACAGCTTAAAATTTCCAGTACATGTACTTTGTGAAGCAGAATACATTGTACGAACAAATAAAAAACCTGTGTATACAATGTACTGGTATGCTCCTGATTTGAAATAATCCAGGAAGTGATTGGCAGCTGCAGTGCATCAATAAAATGTACATGTACAAGTACACTTACATGTAATCTCTGCTAAATTCAGTTTTAATGCAATCCTTATTTAACTTTATTTGCATTTTTCAGGGATTTTGTTCCGGCCAAATCACGGTGTGACAACATTTTGAAAAAAAATTGAAGTGACAGTCACTTCCACAGCTAGATGCATACACATGTGAATACAGGTATGAATAAAAACTTGACAGATTTTCTTTTCTACAGTAATTTAAAACAGCTAGCATATGGCGCCGCAGCATGCAGGGATCAAGAGTTTCTCATCTTAAATGGTGGTTTGGAAAAGCACTTTTTTGTTCACTTTTTAACCAGAAAATTAAATGTACATGTACACAGTTCTCATCTATTTAAAATTTGTACAATAAACATGTAGATGATGCAGTTACGTTTTCTCAATAATAAGATTGTACCAGCATTATCCACTTAAAAGCACATTTACAAGTACATTGTACATATATGTACGTACATCATAGAGCTACACATGTACATGTATGCCTGATTTATAACACAGCTGCTCTCTATGAGATACATGTACATGTACAATGTACGTGTATTAAATTTACAAAAAAAGCACTTCATGTCCACTTTGCATCCAGCAATCACCTTTCTCCCTTTTGATTAGTTCCCAGCAAGCTCTCTGTGGTGAGGTACAAGTACATGTACATAGCTTGCCATAGCGAGATGCCACTTTGAACAAATTTTTCCATGCAGCCTTGATATAGTGTATGTACATGTATGTGCTAGAACTGTAGGTTTTTATTCATCAGATGCAATGAAATGTTACCTTTCCAATTTCCATTCATTTGTGAATTTTTTCAAAACAAAAACTTTCATTTTATGTTCTGAATAGGTTCACATACAGTGTACATGTACATGATGTTCAGGTAAGACATACAATGTACATGTAGCATTAAAAACCTGATTATCAAAATCACTTGCCCATAACCTAATAATGGATCTCTTAAAATGTGCTGAGTCATTCTGGACCTGCATTTTTGGTGAGTTTTCAGTACCAATTCCCTTTTGTGCAGAATTTTTTCTGGTTTTTGTTTTTACTTGAAATAACAATGGAATGTATTCTTAACCACTTGTACTGATTATTACAGTACATGTAATTCAAAGAGACAATTATCCTGGATCAGGGTCTGTTTTTTTTTACAATCAATACAAATACTGAAATTTTCGTTTAAAAATGATTTTTGGAGGGCAGTTACATGTACGTTGGGACATGTTGGCGGTGGACGCAATTCTACAATTTCATTCTCATGGCCTTTCGGCAGGACACATCCAACAGACAGTACAATATATCGGTACATGTAAAGTGCACACTCGTGATTAATGCAGCCACTTTCAAATGACATGAATGACCATGATGACAGTTGTTGTTTACGTTACCAGTCATGCTGGTATGATCTACTGAGAACTTTCTTCAAAACTACTTTGGTCATGATGTTGGTCAGTTTGTGGGGAACGAAGTAAAACTGTGACGGGACTATTGCCAGTCTAATATATTGTTCTAATGGGCATTGTGGGTAACCATGCCCGGGGGTTGGAAAGATGGCTGATCATCTATGTAAATAAATCAGTCGTTTTATGTCTATATTTCTGTTGTTAATTCACAATTTCTTGTGCTCTTGTCTATACAACCTGAACAATACATCCTATGACGGAGAACTACATTGTACATGTCACACCAACAGTAGGAGAAAAATCTGTACATTAAAACGGACACTGGCTTACCAATAATGCAGTCTGATTGTGCCCGATGCCTGTAGGTATCCGGAGTACTGTTTTGAACTTAGGGGACCCGATAAACCAGGCAGCGACTTTACCTCGTCTGCTGTGGGCTGAGCTGAAATTGGTCCCAAGGATACTTGCATTTGCACGAAGCAAAGGAACAAAGCAACTTCCACTGTTTTTACCATCTTGCTTTGAAATAAAAGCAGTAACACGTGCCTCTACGTTCTAGTGCAGTGGCATAATATTAACTGATTAATCTTGTTAATAATGTTACATGTAATATTGCACTCTTTGCAATTTCTCGCTCATTAAAGCTACGTGTACATGCGGTAGGCCTAGGCCAATGTACCATTGTGTACATTTACCAACCAACCAAGGACAAAATACTTTCGGTCGATTAGCGCCCTCCAGAGTTTATAATGCATGTATTTCGCGCGAGATTTAAATTTTATTGGCAAGACCATGGAGAAATAAAACACAAGACGCACCCGGATTCAATTGAAAGCACAGTGCAGTACCAAAAAATTCTTAAAATCATTTTCAGACTGTTACAATAAACCCAATGTCCCCATTATCCTTCATATGTACATTCTATCAACCCCAAATCACTGCGACTCCTCATAACCGCGGCCACCCACCCATCATCAACGATCAAAATGCATCCTGCTGTCGATCCCTGCCGTCACCACCTTTAGGCCCTACTTACCATACCATCAACACCATCTTCAACATTATTTCTGGCAAACAAATTATCCCGATCAACATCCTATAGACCTACTTTTCCACACAAACACATACACCATCACGTTAGTTTTCGAAATTCACCCGATGTGCGCGTGTACATGCGAAGAGCAATCTCCATGTGAACATATATCCAATAACAAACATTACATCTACAAAAAAACATAGTTTCCGCATCATTTTCCCGCCTACACGGCATCCTGTGTTGTGCTTGACTATCTCCATCCGCCATCTTCCCCTTGTCTTGTTTACGCCTTCTTGGAAAATCTGCCCCAGATTTACCATCAGCAGACACAAGTGCTCGCACACCTACCGTGTGCTGCCGGATATAGCCGAAGAAGCGACCCCCCCCTCCCCCTTGGGTCATCCCGCTATGAGCACGAGGCTGCACCATTCTTCATTGTCAACTCGCCCATTGATCCTGGCCGACACGTGCAAAGTGATTCCAATTAAACCTGTCGTGACTCTCTTTTGCAAACTGCAAAATGTTTCTGACAAGTTGTCGTCAGATGCAATTAAATCATTAAATCCCGTTTATCTTCCCGGGCTTGGAGGGGGAAATCTCGCTCCTTGCGTATCAAACTGGGGGATTGCGGGGGGGGGGGAGCTGGTGTATAGCCTATCGTATCAAAATCGAAATGGGAGAACATTTACATTCGCACACCGTTAAACATTTTTGGCCTCATTTGTAGTCAACAGCTCCTTTTCACTGGTTCACAAATTGCCTCGTCATAATCATTCTGTTGTCATCTGTAACATGCCTGCGTTGTTGCCTTAATTTGTCACACGTTATCGTTAAAAAGTTACTAGATTCTTTACAAAAAAATAAAAAGAACAAAAACCGGGCTCGAGGCGCATGTATAAATTATCTAAATACAACTCACTAAAGCATATTTTAAGCTGCCCACAGCTTCATGGGTTGGATTTAATAAATTGCTGTTTTCTTACCCCCGACGAGAGTTTCACTGGTAAATATTATTCCAAGGAGTGCAACTCAAGAAGTGACTTTCTCGTCATTCGATATTATGTCAACGATTTAATATTCAGGTTGAAAACAGGCCGCGGATTAACATCAAAACTTCCCAGTAACTTTGTTCTCTCTCCTTCCATCTCTTTCTCTTTCTCTCACTTTTTTATCCCACGGATCTCGGGGTATGTTTCTTGCCGCTCCGGAGAAAATAACAAGCCTTAGACGGCCGTGCATTTGAGCGGGTATACCGAATCTGGGTCGTCCTCGCCCGGGGCTTGCTCGCGGCACGGCCCGGGTTCAGTAACCGCGCGAGGCCTTGCTGGGGCATATCTCCTCGGAGTTTAGCCTGGCTGTGCGGTGTAGTCAGATCGCAGGGCAGTGCAGACGAGCGCCAGGGGCGGCAAGGGAGAGAAATGTGGTGATACTGATTACTCTCCTTTTTCCCCTCCACGGCTTGCTGGCCGAGTGTAGATTTTCTTGCCCGATATCGGTCTTGCTCTATTTAGGCCCCACCATCATGCGAGGGGCGAAGTGTTTGAACACAGTCATTGGTCTGAATACATGTAGTTGTTTAAATTGCAAAAAAATATATATCAAACAGAGGTAAATATAATATGATTCGGTGCAACGGATAAGTGGATGAAGCCGATCTATGACTGCTGTCATGGTAACAGGTCCTTTTCAATAAATTGATGAATTGTTTGACGCGGGCGACCTCTTTCAATCTCTACTCCCCGGGTGAACCCGATCCTATTGTCGTATTCCCGCCGCTTGACGCTTCACAGAGAATGGTTTGATATTTATACTGTAACTTCAGTCACAACGGCACAGCGGCACTCGTCGAGTTATGTCGGTTCGTCTCGGGAGAGACAGAGAAGAGTAGCGGAGATTCGTCTTACAACTTTTAAAACAAATCTCTTCTCAGGGATGATATTCCACAGATTTGGAGGAGATCGAATCTTGGTAAATCCTTTCATTTTACGTTTTATGCGGGCTAAAACCGCGACAGGCTCCACTCCCAACCCCCCCTGAAAAATCGGAATAGTCTTTGTATCCGCCCCCTGGCATTCCTGATACGGTCAAATTAATGGCCAGCCTGGTATGGGGGAAAAAAGCAGCCTCTGGCCATTCCGCCAACTCATCTTAAGCCGGTACGTGACCGCCTGGGGTAAACTTCATCATCCGACTGGCTTTACAGATGGAGGGGCCTTTGCCAACGTGGACCGGCCGATACAGGCGCTTTTTACAGCCAGCAACTATTCTTCAATTTTTCGGGGGGGGGGGCTACAACCTTAAGATTTATCTGCTTGAGCAAGGCCTCCCTTATGTGCGCGTCTGTTTGTCAACCTATAGCGCTCCTCTTTCTTTGCAGCCCCCCGACACAGCGCTTTGTTCTGCCTAACACGCTTTGCATATTGCCCCACACTATACCTTACCAAATGTCATTGTTACATTTTTAAAAAACATATTCCCCAAAACACCCGGAGGACGAGAAGCTCTTGCGTTGAAAAACTAACTTTTGTACTAAACAAACTTGTTAACGTGGCTCAGCAATTGCTGAATTCAACTTGAAAAAAATGATGGATGAAAATGGCGGACTTTGCAGACATGATTTAGTTTTTGATCGGCCAGCTGGTTTGAACCCGCAAGGCAAGGACGCTTAATGGTGAAGAAAAAATGAATGCCGTGTATGAACCAGCAGAGGGCCGAGGGCAACGCCTAAGGCCTCGCCATCTAATCCAAACAAGTTGCCCGGACACCGCTGACTGAGGGCTCCCGTTTGAAATTTCTTTCAGAGCTTCACAATACCTCCCTTTCTCTCCCCGCCTACATGACTAATACCTGCCCGAGGTGAAAAGAATGCTTTTGTGCGGGCAAAAAGGGAAGAGGTTTTGGGGGAACGGCGGGGCATGAAAAACAGACGGGCCTCGAAAATACACCTGCGACGACTTTCAGGAGAGAAACATAATCGGCCAGCATGTGTTCTACTCACTTCATCAAGGACAGATTGTTCATATAAACGAAACCTCCCCCAAAACTACTGCCCAATTACAGATGCACTAGAATATTTAAAAGGGAGTTTGAAGAGAAACTAGTATAGTGTCATGTGGATATTGAGCGAGCAAAATTTCAACCAATGCCCTGGAACTGTATTAAACAGTATAAACAATGAAACGTTGTATTACGCAGGGTTCCCAAAGTGACACAATATGAAGTAGTTTCTTTTTATTCTTAGATTTGAATTATTCTGAAGTTTTCAAACCTTTGTAAAGAACCCGGTTAAAAGACCCATTAAAGAGATTATAATTACTCTACTTCGAAAAAGTTCTGAAAAATAATTTTAAAATTAGTACAATCCAGTTAAGCAACTTACATCACAACAATCACGGAGAAAGTTAGTTTTCTTTCCACATTTAGCAGTGTAAAGCAACTTTGATGAGGCAGTCTGTTTCTCGGTAACGAAAAACAACACAAGTGTCACCTCGACTGCCCCTTTAAATACAAGTGATGGCGCCCCATTGAGCTCGGGGCGTGGCGCTCATGTACGTTTCATGGGACAGGAAGAGGAGGAGGCGTGGCCTTGGGCATAGGAAGAGGGAGGAAGTTTGGCTCAGAGGATGGGTGGACAGATGTCCTATTAAATATCTTGATGGTAATTTTTTTCTCTCCGGATCTCAAAGCGGGAGGGCGCATGACGCAAAGCTTTTTTTTTTCAAGGGGACCTTGGGCATGGAACCAATAAAATGGCCGATCACCATGTGGAACATAGGTTTTTTAACAAAACATTGAGAAATTATACACGTTCATCTTCACAATAAAAATACAGGAAACACTATTTTACTCACACACGGGCAATGTCGATGTCATAAACACCATTTGAATGATATAACCAAAGATATGATACTTACATGTTATTCAGGCGAATGACAACACTTAGCGCCCACAAGTTTCTATCATGTGAGACGTTCCGCTAGCATTAGCAAGGCAAGGAATTTGAACATGTAAGAATACTACACCAACAGACGTGTATATGAATAAATGGCAAGTTTCATGGGTGAAAAGATTGATTTATTCTGATAACTATATATATTCTCATAAATTTGTAATCATCAGCAGATTGCAAGAAATATTGAAAACTGATCCCCTGGAAACGTCTCTGTTTTTTTGTAAGGCCTGACATCCAGGACTAGGGGTGCTGCATGGCAGACATATCAGACCAAAACGAAATAGATGCACAACGCTCAGAGTAGTAGAATTATGGGATTTTTTCCTGTAAGGCCATCTACATGTTGTCATTAAGTGGTCATTATTCGGGTTGATCACTTACATGAAAGACATCGCACCGACACTTTAGAAAACTCAAAGCACGTTCCTCGCGCTGTGGACTACATGACACGACGAGCCGGAGGGGAACAACTTCGGAGGAAAAATAAGAAATAGTTCGGAGAAGATGGGAAAGAGGAACCTGGTTTTAGGGAAAAGACAGAGACACTAATGCCATCGCGATGGTAAAGTGCTTGGGATGTCCTGCAGTGATGTGAGATGAAAGCACCGACCCGTCATCGTAAGCACAGGCAGGGGGATCAAATCTACGGAAGCGACCGACGGGGGGATCTGGCGAGTGCTGTACGGAAGATACGGTCCGATTCGCAAGCCACACGCGCTGGGATCAACCGCAGGATTACAGTCCACCAGCCTGAGCTTGATCTCTTCATGAAACGATCATAGCCAATTAATGAAACGCAGGAGGATCAGATTACCGCCCGAACCACTCGGAGGAGGGTAGGGGAGCGAGAGATACAGACTAATTAACTCGGAACAACTGATACAGGCTCTTCCCCACAATTTCTATGTAATACAAAGTAACATTTAATGTCTGTCTCATGCAAATGAGTGCAAATCAGCATAATGACATATATATGTACAATTCAACGCGGCTCAAAGAAAACTGCCAATCACAGTTATAAAGTCCCCAGTCAAATGATCAAGTAACTGCCTTCTTTTTAGTCTTCTCAAATAAGCTGTCTTCACCTTTTGAAATTAGAATTAGAAAAAAATAAAGCTGAAAGTATGGTTAGTGAAAATCTTCGCCACTGACTTCGTGACTGGTCTCTGTTAATGCAAATAATGTGAGTGCACTATGAGTAAAATACTATACCAGAATATCAATTAAACTATAGATTATTGACAGACATTGAAAGAGAAAAAGTAGCAATTGCCTACTTATTTACACGCCCATCAAAGCAGTGAATTGCTACCGATTGTTTTGTTTAGCTCTGTTCTGAAAAAGGGTACAATATTACAAGCGAAGGAAATGTAATATTCAGGAAATTACCTTCTTCTCTCACAAACTGACTCTGTAATGCAACGTCTCCTGTAGCAAGATTGAGATTTCTTTTCGTTGCGCATATTAAAATCGATAACAATTATCTCTACGATCACAACATGCACTCTGAATAATATCATTTCAAAACAGTTTTTTCTTCAAGTTATACTTTGAATCGATCAAGCTCAGAAATTCTGGGACCCGTCACTTTAACGACTTATATATCCACTACTTCACACATTTCTTACCTATTTAAACCATGGGCGGTGTTTAATAGCTCTGTGTTTAAACCAGCGGCTAAGTCCAGCGTCGAGAAACACAAGCCACAGTCCGCCCAAATGTGCATCCCCTCAAACCTAGCAGGGAATTCAGTTATGAAAACAACTGTAAACATGTCAACAGTAAAGCCCCAACCCTCGTGAAACAAAACTGCTATATACCGAGATTGGGCATTAACATAATAATGTCAGTGCTGCTCCTGTTGAAAATAGATGCTTCATTTTGTGCTATAGTCTCTGTCATCGATCAAAAATGACAAGCAACTACATGAATTTCTGTCACCGATGCTACAAACGAGCTGTATTCGACTTCAGAATGGTATGTGACCAGCTCATGCCACCGAGCGCGTTGGAACAAGTACCGCTTGCGTGAAGGCCTAGGTATAGAGCCTTCACAGCTCCTTCGCTGACTAACATGAAATGTTCAGATCTCAAGAAATGTGGCCATGTTTAGTGCTTATCGCTGGTTTATGGTAACATTTCCGACCCAGCCTTCTAATTCAGCGAGTGTTTCAGTGGACATTCCAAATGACACCCTTTCATGGCAGAAACCATTGGGTTTGTACTGTAACCGAGCGACTGTCAAAGAGCAGTGGTTCCCTACAACTATAGTTATCCCAGTGTTGATCAGCAATTGGCGGGGTCCATCGCAAAATGACCAGTGGATGCGTCACCATGGTCACCGCATTCGTCCATACGCAAATTACGCGCTTCCAAAGTTTGCAGTTCGCTGATTGGACCATCACTAGTCGTTCAGCCCATGAGCCACAACGGCCAACGACTTGCATTTCCCGTGTTTAAGGAAGTGCATGCACTTATCAATTTGAATCTGTGCGTGTATCACAAAAGCCTCCGATGCTTCAATCGGGAATAATAACGCGGCATGGTTTACCTGTGTATAGCCTGTAAGATCAGGCCATAGAGCTGTGCTTCCTCGCTCTATGATAAGACCAAGAAGGCAAAATGATATTCACCGACTGCCATTTTTGAAACATTCGGTCTTCAGCCAATAAGATCAACTATAGCTTTTGCATAGCTTGAAATTAAAAGTGGCAATTTTCTCTCTGCATAAAGGTTGACACGTATGTGTCTCCCTGCTGATCTATACTGCTTCTGGACAACAGTGCAACAGTGCAGTACCTCATGCAATAATGTTCTTCCGATTCAATTATATGGATTTATCATTGCACCATCAATCCCACCGTTATCATGTCCCAAACCTTTGGGGGGAAAACAAGCGCTTTTTTTAACCCGTGGCCCTGGCGCACAAATGGATCAACAAGCAGTACACCACACAGGTCCATTTCCCACAGCCGCGAAGAAAAACACGTTTCTCGGTGAAGGAAAAACATTTACGCACAGGGTGATATCGATCCAATGTAAGGCGGAAATCCCCTCCGTATCGCGGGGGCCGATAAACATGGCTTACATTGTGAGTCATTTATGCATCCCCCTCGGATCACGGCGTTATACGGTACAGCGCATCGTGGAACTCGGCACCATGTGAAGAACTTGGACCATCTGGTAAGCGCAAGCCGTGCTTGACCGTAGATAGGCCTATATTAGACCCTGCTATTGAGTCTACTTCAATCTGCTTTCAGAACAGCCAACAACCTTTAGACAATCCGCCTTCAAAGCGATACAGTTTTCCATCCGCAACTCGCAAGCAGTTGAATCGTCCTCATTTTTAACAAGCAAAGTTTGGGAATTTGGTATTTCGTTGCTG
The DNA here is from genome assembly GCF_054643075.1 of Acanthaster planci. Taxonomy (NCBI): domain Eukaryota; kingdom Metazoa; phylum Echinodermata; class Asteroidea; order Valvatida; family Acanthasteridae; genus Acanthaster; species Acanthaster planci. Next base: position 13,826,223 of record NC_141782.1, read on the forward strand.
ATTGACGCCTTGTATTTTTGCCTATTCACTGAAGGCAATTCGTGTTTGTAAGCCGGCCGAGAAGTGAGTAGTGAGCAACACCGCTCTTATTTCGGATATAATAAAACTACATTATTAGGAGTCAACAGTTTCAAGATACGCAAATGAGAAGTTTCTTCGTTAAAGCTTCCTGTACAGAATATATGTTAAACAACTGAAACTACGTCAAATTTACTTTTATGTACATTCATAAAGCTTATATATTAATATCAATATACAATTGGTGAAATGTCAGGCATTTCAAGTGAGTGGGAAAGCGGGATTTTTTGGTTTGCAGACAGGTGCAATTATAGGAGGTTCTAAACTCGCACCTGAATAATTATACACTAAAGTTCATGGAGAGTCCATTATATGAGTGAAACTGCATGGTGGATCCAGTTTTGCCTCAAAAGATTAAGAAAAGCCTTACAACTTGGATCTGATTTAGCTAAAAGAATAGCATATTTTTTAATGAAATGGTATCCAGGGAAACCAAGGTTTACTATTGGGTGAGCCTGGTGGAGATTCAAAATGTTGGCTTGTATCTGGCAACATGTGTTGCTGGAACAATGTATCCTTGGCGACCTTCATTTACACTTAAAGTCATGCGCGTTCCAAATACAACAGACGTTAAGAAAATCAAGCGGCAAATGTATCAGAGGTATTTCCAAGCCCAAGATCTGCGCTTTCGTACTGCTGCTTCGCCAATTTATCATATCGAAGGACTTACTAAATGACCAAACGCTGTCGTTTTGATGATTGTAATTTGGAAACGCAAACATGTCTTCTACTACCTCCTGTCACAACTTTGTTGGCAAAGTAAAATGTCTCCACATTACCATTTACCTGCACAATGGGAAGATGGAACCAAAGTTAGTTTTGTTTCATAAAGTGCCTAGGCTACATGCAGACATCTCTATATAACAGGAGAGTGTTAACGGGATAGTAGTGAAAAATTAATGTAGTGCAAGCAAGGAAGTGCTAGCCGCTGAGAGCACTTAAGCCATTCCAACTGCGGCCTATAGTCTTTGACACTTTCCCAACACTCTTTAAGCTTCTAACATCCGGAATACTTCCGGCACATTACATACTCGCTGAACTGGGAGCCCTCGATTCCCCCACCACTGGAGGCGATGACGACGAAGCTGCAGTGGAGCAAGCGTTGCAGCACCTGCACCGTGTTCAGCTTGCAGAAGCCGTTCAGCGGGAACCGGATGACATGGTTGGACTCCTGGGTCCAGCCGGCGCTGGTGGAGTTGCACATGACGCTGCCGACTTCCGGGAAGATCTCGTGAATGAGGACCTTGTCCCCGCTCAGGCTGATGCGCTCCCCGCAGTCGGGGGTTGTGTGCACGATAATGCATTCGTTGCCCAGCCCGTTCTCCGACTTGATTGTCTTTTCCCGAGTCTTGGTGGTGGACAGCTTGTAATTCTCCAGCGCCTCCACCATCTCGGCTATCTCAAAGAAGCGGGCCTCCTCGTAGAGTGCCTCGAACTCGGCAAAGTTGTCCGGTAGGATCAGACGAGAGGTGCGCATAAAGTTGAGGATGTGCCGGAAGAGGTGGCCGTCCCGGTCGATGAAGTAGTGCTGCTTGAGGCTGTCCAGGACGATGGGGATGGTCCCATTGAAGAGCTTGGCAAGCTTGGACTCTGGGAAGTGGGTCAACGTCTCCAAGGACGAGGTGTAGATCTGGCCCCCTACGTCAATGTGGACAGGGGCATTGAAGCGGTTGTTAGGTGCCACTCGTGGCAAGCCATGTGCATGTCCCGGCGGCGGAGTACCCGATCCCGATGGAGTCGGTGATAAAGATGACATCGTTAAGGGAGATACGGTCGGCATGTACACCTACGTAATTAAAAAAAATGAAGACACGGGGTCAAAAAATCCCACAAGAAACCAAGCATAAGGAGCAAAAGCCAAACAAACAAACATACAAACAAAAACACGCGAAGTCTCAATTTTTTCCTCAAATCTTAAAGATTGGAAACTTGGTCTAACTGCTTCGTCATGATGTCATGAACAAAGCAGGCACATCTTTTTGGGCCCTTTTAATCTATTTAAATATATATTGAGAAAGATTCTGCGAAGAGGAAAATGTCAGGCCCTCAACCTTTTTGGAATTGTTTGCAGCAGTTGCATTTTTAGCATTTCCTAAAATATTCTGGTGTAGGTCTTTCATACTGGGTGTAAACAAGTGATACTTAAGATCCAAATAGTACAAAAGTGGGTTACGATATTCATACTTAAGTGTTATGGCATTTTTGGGTAATGTAACATTGTAAATATTGTAGGGAATTCTAGGTTTCAGACTTCTTTTCCAAAGTTCATCGGTGGGGAGCTAAAACGCATGTTCCTCCATTCACGCATAACAGGGCTAAGACGCCTTCTTTAGTCGCTTCTCTCTGCTAAAGGAATACACGGTTACCTGTGAAGTAGTTAAATAGTGTTTGCGCCAAAACAGCAGCAGAGGACTTCCTCATGAAACTAATTACCCTTACTCTTAAAATTCTAAAAACGACCATCTTTTCAAAACCCTGGTCAACTTTTTCTGCACTCTCAGGCGAGTCTTTGCCAACGATGGTATTTCCCAAATTAACTGATTGTGGTAGTTTCATGTAAGTTGTTGGTTAGCATTTTTCCCCATTTTCTGTCTGTTTCATTGTTAGCTGTGGGGAGCCAAGGGGAAGTTTCGGCAATCACGAATGTTCTGTATACAGATATTGTACTGTACTTCGTATGTAGATTTTTTTACAAATATTTTTATGCAAAAGGGGAAAAATCCACCCATTTTTTCCTGTCTAACCCTTCTGAAGTGCAGTGCGTTTACTTGCAGAAAGTTGCAGGTTGAGAAAAGTTTTCATTCATAAGTGGACTTCATGCCCTGAGAACCAACCGTTTTCGGTTGTTTCTAGACGCAGTGCCTTGCACTCCAACGCCGTTGGTGTTACAGTGAACCAACATGGGCGCGCACGAGCGATATCTTCAAGGGCCTCCAAAACTTATTTGATGCTAAAGGTGATCGACTTTGTGGCAGAAAAATAGTTGTTTCAGTCTATTGTTCATTTTGACAACTAACGAGATTCGTCTCGGGCTAGACAGCCCACCAGCTGCCCCGACTTTGCTACAGTCAACAGTTTCGATTGCCGCTTAAATCAGCAGTTATGAAAACCAGAAAGTAAAAAAAAAAAAAAAAAGAATTAGAAACAGTTGCCAGATGTCCTGGGAAGGCAACATTGTCTCCCTACAAAGGAGCAGGGTGACGGACTAGTCAGCGACCCACCCTGGCAAATAAGGTGCGAGCGGGATCGGCAATTGACACCGCCGCGGGGCCTCAGGGCTTGCGAGGGGCGAATTCTGCGGCGGTGGTATGGTTTTAACCAACCATAGACGGGCAAAAAAATATCGCGGGCCGTCAAAAGGGGGTTGTTTGAAAGAATTCTGGCGAGAGTCCACACAGGAGTCACGCGTCAGGATACATGATCTGCCCGCCTGAAAAAAAGTAGGGCGAATGGCTGCTTATAGGAAAGTGGCTTTAAGCCGGCAAAGAAAGAACGGTTTACACAAATGAATAATAACTGTAGTAATGAATGGGGGATTTGCAGCGAAAATCAGCGACGAATGCTTCTTTGATTAGTGCAATAATAGCGACAGATTGTTAGTGAGCAACTGTAAAACTAACTTTGTTCGTGTTGTTTCCAATTCTCTGTAAAAGAAATCGAGACATCACGTGAAATGAGATACGCAAACCAAGAAGACAGCTATTGTGGCAAGGAATCGCTAATGTCACAAAAACAAGACCTCTTAGTAGCAGATTCCAAGTCACTTGAACACTACTACATCGATGGGCTTATTCACAATATTCCTGGGGACATTTATAGCTATTTCAGAAAAATGTCACCATAACAAAACCAACAATGTTCAACGTTATTAATTGTTAAGATATATTATATTGACTTATTATTGCGAATGTGAGCAGTTGGTCTAAATCCATACTTGCATGGACTAAAACTATTAAACAATATGAAGGCTCGTATATGACGACGGGCAATTACACGCCAATAAGGAAATGTTCTCACACTATTACCGACCTCATAATAAATCGTGATGGTAATACGTATTTTAAAAGAAAAACTCGTTTGTTTCGAGATTTCTGATGAAAATGAGGTTGGTATAACAGCCTGACTATATTTCCACTTTTGCGTAGAATTGTACTGTATCTAAAATAGTTTCCTGAACTTGAAAGTTCTGACGTTGTATTAACCAAAATCGAAATGTCTAAAGTTAAGGAAGCAAGGTTGTTGCACAGGGCAAAATGATACGAACTATCTCTTGTCTGTGAAAAACAAACATTTTCCCTTTTCATAATGACACGATGTTGTGAAAATTTCAGCAATTTTTGTAATCAGCAGAAAACATAAACCTACTAGCTAGACAACCTCAACTATAAGGTACAAGTGTTTGGATGGACGCATTGTGGCCGTGGGTTCGAGCCCCATCACCAATGTTAGTGTGTTAAGTTTTTGTCACACGCTCAGGGAAAACATCCAACATAAACGGTACATATTATACTAAATGATGAAGCGCAAACTATATTCATGTAATTCTATTGACAACATGTTTGTCTTTTCGACGAGCCAATTCTTGGAAGTGCGGAGACTTGGGCAAAACAAGTTTTATCTTGTTTTATCTGCAAAGTTTTGCCGTAAGTGCGAGGGCCGAGTCACATGGCCAGGATATAACTATGACACGACCAGCAGCAGCCCACCAAACCAAGAAATAAAACGACCGACAAATTCTACTTTCGCATCATTTATCATCACATCATAAAATGAGATAAAATGAATGTGTTCTGTACCTACGCCTAATGTTTCTTTTCCCTGTTGAACTGACCACAAGTTGCCAGTGAATATTTGCCTCATTTGTAAAACACTTTTGAAAACATAAAATGACAAGTCCCTTGACAGTAATTTGAATCAAGAATAAATATCATTTTATTGAACTTATTGGATAATGGACGATTTTTAGATGTCACGGTGGGGCCACATAAAACTTCATTCAAAAATTGTGCTTTTAGACTCTCCCCCTCAGTGTCGCAGTAACTAAATAAATCCTTGCAGTTTCCTCCATTGACCTTACCTATTTATGTATGATACTTATGCCAGCACTGACGACATTATGCGAAACACAACCTTTACATTTCAGAGCACACTTAACTGAAAGAAACCTCCAATAGCAACCGAAACAACTGCTGTTGCCTTGAATACAATGCTTGCAAAATAGTTTGTTCTATGGTTTGCTGGTTTTAAACAGATGTGTGGGCTGGTTCACACTACATGTATGTGCGCGAAATGCATTCGAAACAAAAGCCAACATCTGAAACTTTGTAACTCGATAAAGATAGTTTTAGTCTAATTTCAGTTGGAATTTGGGAGTGCAAGGGTGTAAAAATTATTAAAAGAACCGGTGCCATCTTCTGGGGTTGCACGCGAGTACACAACTCGGAGCGCCCTCTGTCAAGAAACAGACTGGGGTCATTTCGCGTTGACATTACGCCTCACGTGCACAAACAGTTCTGACGCAAGTCCAAACTACATGTATCACGTTCTCCACGACACTTATAACCCAGAGAGGATATCAAAAAGGATATACCTTAAAGATACATAATTATAGTCGGTGGAAATGATGATTGTAAGGTGGCACTGTTCTTAACACTTTCAAATTCCTTGTTTCCAAATCATGCATGGAACATTATACAGTCGAGAACATTGATTGTTAAATAACAGCAATAAAATCCCACATGAATAGCAAGAACTACTTCATTAGATCAGATAAAGCAAGGATAGGGTACAAAGGAGACGAACATCATTAAGTGATAGCAATGCACAGTCTACACAAGAGGTGGCGAATCATTAATTTTACTCTGTGATATCACATTCCCTGACTATTGGGAAACTGATCTTTCCACTCTCCAACTGTCTGTTTTTTTTTCCAGTCTCTACTCGACATAATGCTCCCCCCCTTTCGCATCATGACAACTAAATCAATCCCAACGTCAGCTAGGCTACGTCACAGATGACATCATCTGTACCAAGTGATGATACGACATCAAGTGACGCAAACATGGACAGTGCGACAAGAAAAAATAATGCTCATTGTTCACTCACTTTTTGTTTTGGTTTATTTTCCGCGAAGGTAGTGGAACGAGTCTCCTGAGATGGCGTAGAATGTTTGCTGGTCATTATAGGACAGGGTGTTAAAATGTTACTGATGTAATGCGACCCACAGTGCTACTTTTGACTGATTAGAAACTTTTTGGAATTAAATCTGAAATACACATGTTAAATAATAAGACTTCGAAAACCAAAACAGCGTTTAAAAACACAACATGCATCGCTTTTCTACTGCCCGAAGTGATTAGAACGGGTACTATTTTAAGTTGGAAAACCGAACTACACAAACGAGTACACGCAGCATAATACTTCCACGTCAGTAATACGGGGCTTGGTTAAATCGTCAGATATTCCTTCTCTAATTTGTATCCTGATTTGCAACCCTTTGCCTTTTGAAAGGCTCTTTTGTACTCAGAGTGCAAAATTTCCTTTTTGGTGTAAATGGAGGAGATCGTTACATTTTCAGAAAATACAGGGAAAATCTCCCGAATTTAAGGTTTCATAGAAATGTACTCACTTTAAAAAAAAAATGTATTCTTTTCTCGGGCAGGGGGCCTGGAACGTATCATGCAGCCCGAAGCAGCTTATGCAAATGTACAATTCTCCTAAACTTAAAATATGCCAATAGGTAATATCTCAGGGTCAATTAGTTTCCTAGTTTGCCTAACCTTGATCTGTCCATCTGCCTGCCTTACTTCACAGACACAATTTTATGGACGTCATTCACATGTAGTTGAAAGAATCGCAATGAACACAGTCCGCTTAATGTGTCTCTCGAAATCATGTTCCGTGGTCCCACCGTATAATTTCGGATATTGATTTCACACAAAAACATTCGCGAAAAGAGGAATCATTACGGTAAGCTACACAGGGGAGAATATATAACTCCATTCTGTGCACTTCAAACGTCAATTTACCTTCTAGAGTTCAAGTTGGCATATATACAAGGGCGTGCAATCATGACAATGATCGTCTACACGACGCAGGCATGAACGTGTAGTGCACATAGATGTGCAATATAATTGTCGTTCATGTTGTCATGTTCAGAAGAAATACGCGAACACAGAAGGCTTGCCATGGTCTTTGAACACGAGAGGGGAAATGCAAGCGGAAATAGCCATGCAAGCGACAACAAAATCGATCTTTTCAGCAGCGAAAAGAGTACACGGAATCGAGCGGCAAAATGTTTGTGCGTGGCTTCGAAGTCTCGACACCCCAACGATAAGCCCTCGGTCACGCCATGTCTAGCGACAAGCCTCACGTTTTTTTTTTTACAGGCAGAGTCGCGGCTGTTTTACCTCCTATAAAATGGAAGGTTCTACAAGGGGTCCACGGTCCACTGCCGTTCCCCAAAACTACGGTAACCGGGAACCAACGGCACTTACCTTTCGTTGGATCCACGTTCTGGCGCTCTCAGGCCCCGAAAACCATGGCAAACTGGTGGAAATCTGTGGAAAAACTGCCGTGTGTGGCTTGTGGAGCGATGGCGACGGTGAAAATAGTGCGCCAGTGGCGATGGAAAGTGCTGCTGGGCATCACGCGCTATTCAAACCTCGTGAGATGTGACATAATTACAAAAGTTGCCTCAGGGTATGCCTGTTCCTTTTCTTACGGCAAACAACAATACACACACTGCAGTTGTTGCTTATATTAAAGTGTATAGGCTTACAGTCCGGAGGTAAAAGGGTTGGCCGGGTGACGAATATTTTCCCCCTCCGAGTTCCTTTTGATTTTGTTCCTGAGAAAACCAGACAGGTTGGACGTGCCTTAGAGGAGGGAAACAGGATGTTGGAGGGATTGGTGTGTTCTCCGGAGGACCGTGAACGAGGCAGGCGCTGGCCCCTCGCGGTGACGGGTGAGGTGTGCTGGTAGTTGCTCGGTCGGCAACAGAGTCCAGGGAGAGACAGAGAGCCGGATTCCATGTACATGTACAGAGAATGGCGGTGGGAACCGTGCTTATGAGGCCGTGATCCATTCATTGCTTGAATGCTTCTTCTCTCTGCGCTTGATTGGTGCCTGCGGGCTATCTGCGGGTCCGAGTCACTCACTGCACAGCCTGGGCCTGTTGGAAGGCTTGAATATTTCACAGCGGATTTGGCCTCGGGCGAACCTCGGTTAAAGGATAGAGCAAAAGAAAGCTCTCAGTTGTCCGGCATTTTTAAGAGCGCGTAAAGCCTGGAACTTATCCCCCTTTGCGCGCACAGCGCCCCCGCCAATTCACTGTGCATGTATCTATGATGCCGGGTTCCTTTATTTCATTGCGGGCACACTGACCCCGAGGACACTATAGAATTCTTATGAAATCAGCAGAAAGGACACATCTAAGATGTGTGCCGGCGACTGAGGTTGCGATATGTATCTGTCTCAATTACAGCCATTTATGTTTCCCTAAGCAAGGCGGCTCAACACGAAAACGGGCGAAATAAGTTTGACTACGTATTTCACCCGGATAAATAACCTGCACAATTATCTCTTTTCAAGGTATGAGTGAATATGTGGTGTTATATTGGTCATCTTTTTCATTAATAAGCCTATTTGATCTAAAACAAAGTCGCTATGGACACCAAACGTGTACAGAATTAGCCCAAAAGTAAAACACGCTAATTGAGAAAAATTGGCATATTGCAGTTTTTAACTCAGATATCTGATTGGATATGGGAGGGGGATGGTTACGCCTTCGTTGACGAGTCGTTAGTTGTATCTTTATTTGCGCCGTCATTACAACAAAAATGCAACCTCAAAAGCAGGTGGATTGAATCTGAAGGATCTCCACGCAGTGAGTATGTACCCGAGCGGGCCTGCAAATATTTAATGAGTATAGCGCCGGGGGCAAAGAGCACTGGGCAACGACTGGTAAGAAATTATCAAGCGAACGGATGGCTAAGGACAGGCATAGAGGCGAGCCGCGGCGTGTAGCAGGCTGGGCCAGCAGCGAAAAGAGTGATAACGACATCGGACAGATCACAGTAATTGGACCTTCTTGGCCGAATATGATGCTGCGAGTATCAATGGCAAGAGACATAAGAACTAAATAAGGTCAAGAGACAAAAGGAAGAAGAAGTTTCAAGAAGTAACCCAGGAACGGAGATTAGCCTGCTGCTTATTTTTTATTGTTATTTTCCTAATTTTTAAATCCTTGTCAAACTCCAGTTCTATCGCCAAAGGCCTACAGAAGGACTTCTTCTTTCCGTGAAGGTGTCAAATGGGAAGCACCGTAAGACACAAATTTCTTTTTAAGCAGCCTTTGGCGTGTTTTTGATGGAGATGTGCACCTTACGCATGAGCTAGAGAGGGTGCTTTATTACTTAGCAACGACGGCGTTCTTAACCAGGTAGAATATTTACTCCATGAACCGTTTAAGGATTATTTCCTCACCGAAATACTTGAGTTCGTTGGAACGTGTAAAGGCTAATCGCAATTATGTTCACCACAAAAGAGTCAACTCTTCACGTACACCTGCACATGGGGTTATTCCTTATCTAATCTTCACGCCTTCCGCTTGCTGTATTACCCTATTTGGTTGATTCCCTTTGTCTTAGAGGTATACCCCAAGCCGGTCTCCCCAGTAATAACTAGGTCCTAATCCCCAGGTTTTCCTTGAATTGGCACTGAAAGTTCTCCAGTGGTGTATGCAATTAACTACCCTCACACTTTGCCTATAACTCATGAGTGGCCTACCTACATGTAATGGAGGTTCACAGTGAGCCACCTCATTGAGATTGTTTTTCTTACTGTGTTTTGTCCGCCTTCATTCGGTGCCTGCGCTCCCCGTTGAGGCCTGCGATTTATAACTGTTTCCTCAGTATCTGGTGAGAGTGCAATGTCAATCTTTGGTTGGTTTATTGCTTCCTCGTAGAGGGACCATCTCTCGAAAAAAAACCACATCATTATGCGAACCACACTAGGGATAAGGGCACTACATGTATATATAACAGCCTCACGAGCACACACGTTGTGTAAGTATACCGCTCCTTTGATTTTTCCGACTCCCTCGAGCAGAAGCACCCCCTCATCGGTTAAAAAAGAGCCAACGTTGGTCGGAAATGCTCATTTTGTTGGAAGCGATGCGACCGTAACGCTTGTATTTCAAAGTCATTTGTGAATTGACCAGTAAAGTGCGTGAAGGAACCTGCGTTGTTAGGAAAATCGCGCCCTCTCTTGGTCCAGGTCAGGGTATAAAGACTTAATATAATGGATTTATAACCCAAGTAAGGTTTTACTTCCACTGGATTTTATTCCTGACCAGCTCACTAAGGTAGTGAAATACCTCAAGGGGCCTACGTGTGCCAGGAGATATTGTTCCTCGTTGGGCGAGAACCTGCAGCATGCAGCTATAGCATTCAGATTCAGCGGCACTGCCCTCTTCCTGTATGATAACTTTACAAAGCACAGCCTTCATATGGGGAGGCCGACCTTCAGTCGCACCCTCGTGATGCACTATTTTCCAATGTACTTCAAGTCTTTCTTTATAGAGGAACCTTCCTGATTGAGGGAACATCCCTTCGTCCAAAAGCATCTTATACCTACAACATTCCGTGAGGTCTTAAATTTTTTTCCCATGCGATAAGGTACGCTGACCCCCCCCCCAACATACATAAACGAGAATCCCTCCTACCCCTTTGTTTGCACCCACCAAATACTATGGGTACAAGGATGGGCTATTGTCTTCAGACCGAATGACCCTGTTTTTCATTGAATTATTATTGGTAGCGTTCGATTAGCTTACACGGGACGAACCCTAACCCGGGGATGGCCGTGGGTGCTGCGTCAAACAAGCGAGACGGTGGGGATGAGGTTAAATCCGAGTCAACTCGTGGAAGCTGGTCGAAAGCACCCGTTGGATAGAATCGGTTTGTGGAGAGTAACACAGATCATGCCAGGTGCACGTGCAAGGTGATCCCAAAAGGCTTTGCGTTCGTTGTACTTCCTGCACAAATTTGGTGAAGGGCACAATAGGCTATTTCCATTTGCCCTATTTATCAGGGCTCGAGACAATCGAGCGAATCACCTGCAAGTTAGACCATGGCGTCGTGTTTAGGCAAAGCATGGTGGTCATTCAAAACAACAATGAAGTTATCAGCCATTCCGGGAGATGCTACCCCACAAATAATCTTCACCAATTATGAAAAGTACATCAGCAACAAATCTTTCACAAGACAAGATAGGTTCCAACCTTTCATACAGGATAACTCATCAGTTAGGAAATGAGAATTGCTGTAAGTTTTTTTCCACACAATTCATCTTTGCATTACATGCAATGCATATTCATAAACTGACTAAACGACACGCCATGCAAGCATCGACTTCGTCTTCATACATCTCCGCGGACGAGCAACATAAACAGCGAGCGATTGGACCCCGAACGCAGTATCCGTTCACAAATGAATATAGAGCACCGCGAGCAAATGCATTATGAAAGAAGTCATGTTTATGATGTCCAACGGAAACATGTCCGTGGCATGTCAGTTCGCCTCTACTGGCACGTCTTTCCTCCTGCGCGCAGCCCCGAAGCGGAGCGGCGACGAGGAAGAGAGAGGATAAGAGACAGAGAGAGAGAGAGAGGGTCGTGAGGGACTGGAGGAAGAAAACTGGAGCGCCCCGCGCTAGTTGTATAGACAACAGCTCCACGGGCCTTTTGGATCCAACCCACCCCCATTCCGTCATGTCTCATTGGCGCTGTCAGCCAACCGACTCACATCAATGGAGGCAGAAATAGCTTAGACTAGACACAAGCCAGCCCCTCTGCATCTGAATGCATTCTAGACTTTTATTTATTTCTTTCTTTTTCAGTCGGACTTGCAAATAGGGACTATAACATGAAATTCGTTCACAGTTATACATTATCTAAATGTCTGTACCTTCACAATGTCTAACAGACTCGAAAGTTGTGGCATGATCCTCTTTCAAAGTTGGTACGGGGGCCAAAAGGGGACAAACATGACATAACCAGAGTCCATTTCACGGAGAAACCACTTTTCACATTTTGCTTAAATACCCCTCTGGAGAATGCGGTTTGAATTAATTTTAAAATGCACTTTAGCAACAACATTTCCCGCAAGTTATCGCACCCTACGCCGTGCCACTTCAGCTGATTTTCCATAAGTTGTCTTTTTTTTCATCTTTTCTTTCAATTGTGTCGGACAATAAATCAGCACAAAAGGCAAATATCTATTACGCATAAAGGTCAGCTGCTTTAGCCACAATTACAACTTTGTGTGCTGTACCATCTAAAAGACGACTGTCAGTCTTTTTCAGAAATGACATCACAGATTTGTTCAAGAATTTTAAAAAAGGTAAACTAAAAAAGCACATCCCCTAAACGCCCTGTATGCGAAAGAAATCAGGAAATAATAGAAAATATCTATCACGAGGAAGAATTCTGTCTGCAAGGGTGTGATTTATGAAAACTTGTCGGTTTTTATGTCAATTTTAGGACGAGGTGGTAAAAACTGAAAGTGTATAATTATAGTTTGACTATCTGGAGCGCTGCTTGAGGGCGTATAAATGCACTTCAAAAACCGTGGTGTGATGAATATCCTCGCTGTCCAGGAGGACAATACCGGCCTGGTGTTGCCCAATATGGACAAATGAGGAAGATACATGCAGGTTTTGGGGTAAGGTATTTGAATCAGCCTCCATTGGGACGAGATCCAACTTGCCACAGTGTGGTGTTTCGTTCTTACTGCTGAAAGGAATTCAGCCGGCTGTCAACTAGCCAGGAACTGTTATGCCTGTTATGCATTATGCTTATGCATGGTTTCTAATAAATGAACTCAAGGGCGACTCCAGAACCAATTTTGCGGGAGAGACGAGATTTTAATTGGTTTTTTTTTTGGGGGGGGGCAAATATTCCCAAATTTCCTCATCTTTTGTGGCCTTTCAGACAGTTGAGGCTTAATGTTGGGCTTTTTTACACGATTCAGAAAGAAGGGAAGTGAAACACTCTCCCAAACGGTTTTTCCCTTATTATATAAGAGAAATTCACGGAGGCATGGCATTCGTTATCCCTATGCATCTGCCAGTCATTTAAACGAACATTCTGTCTTTTCGAATCAACCCTTCTGGCATAAATAGTTCTCTGAAGAAAATATAAATTATTGTACGATGTCTAAGGTCCTCACGCAACGAGGTTTTGCTGCACCTGCTTAATTAAGCAGCATCAGTCATAATCTGCTTTTATCACCTCACCAACATCCATACGAGTATGGATCCCAAATGAAGAATGAAAGATTCTGTATGCGTGAAAAACTCCTAATCGACATACTGTGTTGAATCCAAAATGAAAAACAAGTCAAATAAAAAATACTTTTCCACTGAATGAACACGATCAGTGGGAATAATTAATAATAATAATAAAAAACTGCAGAGGGCGCTCTTAACCCAGGTCTTTGATGAACTAGGTCCTTTTTTCTATGAAACTGTCCCATTTTTATAAGCGCTGGGACTAAAGAGAGAATAATGTCGAAGCTGCGACGAGTCACAGCATAAATCAAACCTCACAGTCCTGGTAGAAAAGGAAAGATTCGTCTCTTGTCAACTCGCAATCGGCGGCACATTAGTTTTCTCCACGCAGCTGTGTAGCCGCCGAGTATGTTCACGGCTCCATTTCAGCCGCGGGAAATTAATCTGGAAGCGTTGCCCGCTTTCTGCAATTATCCCGATGACTTGGTGACGAGAGAAAAGGCGGTATCTTTTCCCCCTCCTCTTCAGTCTGCGCATGTCCAGTTCTTATCGGATAATTACAGGATCGTTCCTAAGTATTATTTACATGAGAGTCCAGCCTGAGTAACTAAATCTGTCCTGGAAAACAATGTTACAAAAGTCGGGAGGTTTTAATTAATTCGGTGCATTCTCGAGGGTACGTCTGGTGTTAAATCCAGGCAGATTGGTAATCTCCCCTAGCCTTTCAAAATAACAGTTAAGCCTATTTTTGTTCAAAGATTTATTGCGTCTGGCGGAGCTCTTTTCTTTGATCGAAACCTCCATTAGAATATTTGGAGGATTTATTCAATTGATTATTCAATGAAATAACTTGTGCTTGCATCCTTGAAGATAAATTTAAATCAACTTCGAGTGGTGTTTGTCAGTTACAGGAGAAACTACCGGGCTGAGATTTGAGAGGAGCGGCTGGAGATACGCCTGCTGCCCAACTGCAAATTTGAAAACCAAGTACCCTGTCAAGTGTCCTCTTCAAAAATGTGAGATCCAAACACTACTTCAACAAACTTGCAACATCGATACATCCAAGCACCTGGTCTCCGGTCCAGTTCTGTATCCTCACAGAACATAGCTAGCGACAGGACAGCCCGTCTGAGCACACCATCAAATCTAGAGACTGTCTCAAGTCACGTCATATTTACACACGGAAGGTTGTCTTTGAAACACCTGCCAATTAGGAAACTACCCGCCGCATTGCCCAACACCCAACAAACCTCCACCCGACACACAACCCGTCCCAGATTTCCGGAAAAATCAATTATTACAGCTTTGTCGAGGGACCACTTGGGAATATTGCTTGCCTTGTTGCTGGCGCAAGGAATGGAAGGGGGGGGTTAAAAGCGAGACTTGAGTTTTCAGTATCCATTGCACAGGGCCGTATCCATTTCACGCCGGGCGCTGAATCAGTTTAATTGTGGGAGGTTTGCGCTGGGGAGATCGCTTCATATTTTCGGCAAGTGATGCTGCTCACGCGCCGGTTCGAGTTGACTCCTCGCGGGCTGGTTGGACATGATACCCCAGCTCGCTGCACCTACTCCCTCACTATCGAATGGAGACATTTCTTGAGAATGCTGATGAGTGGATGACGATGTTTGTGCAGAGATGAGAGAAAGGGGATAGATCTTGCGTATTGGGAGCTATCACTGTGCAGATGTTACATCCTAAGGTTGACATATTACACTGATCCCACCGACTCCCTATCCGGTTAGGGAATACAAGGTGGACGTGCTTCTATCAATACAACCGTGATTTTTGCATTCTTACAACTCATCTAATCTGTCACAGTCAGTCCATTCAATAAACCGAAAGCGCACGACAGTCGGAATGACTTATTCAAAAGATTCGTCAACATTCGACATTGCGACGGGTATTTCAGTCCGCGAGAAAGTTTGTTGGGACAAGGATTTTCTGCACTTCAGCAGAGTCAGGTAGGATAAAAGGAAGGCAAAGATGAATGATGCAGCTTAATCAGCATGCATGTATCAACCTGGGGCGAAGCTACGACAGGAGGCTTTCTCTGCTCCCACGTTTCTCACCCGGGGCCCCCAACTGCCCAAAGCCGCCGCAGTCTCCCCCCTATAATTGCATCAAGAAATTAACGACGGCCCAGATATTGAAATTCAAAACCTTAAAAGCATATTTTCTTGACCCTTCGCGGCTGAAATGGAAGCGTGTCCGCGGGCCTGCCCAGGGGCGTGCCGGTAAAATTGCAAACCTGGTTGCTCGGTGGCGTCTTGTGTGACGCTAGCCCATCATCCTCTCTTAAACTGGCTGCGGGTATTTCTTCTTTTTTTCTTTTTTCTTTTTTTTTTGAGTTTAGTTTTTCATCCATCCGACAACGCCGACGATGAGGCGGATTGATGCCGTGGGGCCTTGGCGGCACTCGGTCGACAGAGATAGTGGAGAAATGCTCCCGTCCCATCACCGGGCCTCCCCTTTTTTGCCTTTTCGGTACTCCTGCTCCGTTCGCTTCACTGACCACTTCGTAATTAAAGTGTAATATTCGAAATGCCAACAGTCTGGCTGACTTTGTCCACAAATGCGAAGTGACTATGTATGTTGGGGGAAAAGTGTTTTAGGCATAAGCGGGGGAAGTTAGGATGTGGAGGTAATATAATTGCATGGTGATGTTCCCCAGCGCTGCATATCAACATCGCCCTATGGTATCACCACCAGCAAAGAATGTTATGCCAGACTCATAAGGTATACCGGTAGTCAAACCTGCAGGATCTAGCAACAAAACGACAGGTACGATAAAGACTTAAAAAAAAAAAAACACACAACAACAAATTGATAAAAGGTCATTAAGACAGGGAAATATTCTGCACATTTGAATAATCCACAGGATTAAGACTGAACGTTGGGCGTCCTTTTTTTAAATATAATTATGACGGAATGAGCCTTGCAACGGGATGGCGTAGTTTAAAGACGTTTTCTATTAGCACTGAAGTATCATTTTGTCAGAAGAGTTGCTAGGAGCAGTCCCGTATCCAGCGGGATGGGGATTTGATTTTCTTGAAAAAAAAAAGATTCTCTTAAGGATGACAATCCTTTGACAATAAAAACAAACCCTCATAATTATGCCCCCCCCCAAAAAAAAAATGCTTCTGCATTGGAGAGAGGGGGTTGAAATGAACTTTTCATGACTGTCCATTACTTTTCTTTTACAGAGTATGAACTTGTCGGGGTCAAGTCTGTTATTCACTCGCGGAGCTGAGAGTATACCGAAAGTATGACTCTGACTCTGACTATTACCAGATTTTTTGAACGGGGCTGGGATTTAAGTGCTAATTTTTTCACCTCATATACACAATTCACGGATGAGCTTGACCTAAATGGCTAATTAAAACTAAAATCAGACTCGCATATTGTCAAGATTTTCCGGAACCAGGGCCGAGCACTCCCACTGAAATGCTCACGGTGAACGTATCCGAAACTCTCTCGACGCCATAAGCATGCAAAGCCATGCCTGTGCATTTTGGTACGGTAGTGAAAATGAACTTATTTACATCTGCCATCGGCAACCGGATGCAGGAGGGTATCAGAGTTGAGGAGTTATTTTGCTTGACAGTGTGAACCTGTGATAAGCCAGAACCAACTTTCAGCAGTTTGCCTGCATAATTATGTTCCATGACATGAAGTACGTCGCCGGCAAGAGAAGGCAGAGAGTACACGACCGTGACCATGGTAATCAATAGAGAAATTATAGGGCTGTGTCTAAATTTAACTGAGCTACGGCTACGTCTATCAGCATGCCCACACATTTGGAACTGGCAAAGATCTAGACGTAACTCTAGACATAAGATTCGGACGAGGCCATGGAGAAAACTACGGACTGAAGTTTTAGCTACGGAGCTAAGCCGAAGACATAGTTACCAAACGAGCCGGTTTATTTTGGGCCATCACAGCCGCTCCTCAGAACTCGGCTGTCCAACGTCGCATTTTTAAAACTTTATGCACGTATCTTTGGTACAATTATGAAGACCCTACTCAACACGACATTAATATGTTATTGTTACGGTAATCACATTGAAGTTAAGACCACAGGTTGTGTCCTAGCCCACGTGCATTTTGAGCACATCAGTGAAAAGTATCCCTTTTTCGCTGACTTGTCTTGGAAAAAAAACTGGTGCCGTGCGAGAACGGTATGCTCACGTAAGGTTAAAAGTGCCTGGTTTCGAACCAGTAAAGATTGTTTGTATGTTTTCTTTGATTTGTATTTTTTCATAGATACTGTGGATGGTTTGTGAGCAAGTTTTTATTTTTTTCCAGATTTATAGGTTTAAATAAGTCATCTTAACTTTCAAATATTTCTCTTACATGCAATAAGAGGATTCACGTTTCGAATTTTAATCCGTCCTAAATGGCATGTAAAGTTACGTTTTTTGCATGTCTTGCAAAACACCAATTAGCAGAAACCGACGACAACAACAACAGTAACAACGAAGTATGGGTATTACACTCATATCATTTTCGGTTTCTTTTAAACTCACTGACTAACATCAAATGTATTTTTTAAATTTTCATAGAGGGCAAAAATAGTTTGAGGGGCGAAAAGTGGATTTTCGATAAATCTTGGGCCACCAGCAATGAGCACGACGTTAACAAAATACTCTTTACATTGAATTGTAAGCTCTTTCCCCACTTCTCAGCAATACTCGGATCCACCGCTGTCAACAGCGCAGTGTTCCCACAGAACCGACAAACACCGATCTGTTTATGCGCAGTGCCTCGAGCTAACTGCCCGGCCGCCTCGGGCGCCCAGCGCAGCCGCGGTCTGTTCTATCCTGGCAATGCATGATTTATGCTGATTACGGACAGCTGAAGGTACTAGCAAGGCGGCCGATAATTCCAAAAGTAAACAGTCAAATAAGGATTCATCATTTACCCGTGCTAAAACAAATACATGGTAAATAGATTTTGAGCCTACACTCAGAAGGATGTATTGGCGGCAAGAGGGGGGAAGGAAGAAATTACACCGCAGAAATGGTGAGATGTAATCATATTTCATTGTGAACACACCCCCCTTAGTGGTGCAGACAGCGTTCCAAGTGCAACATCTGCTTTATCGTGAATGCCAGTGGAAAAACTCTGGGAATACATTTTGAGCAAATTTAGAAGCTGCATCATTGCTTATTTAAAAAACGTGTTCCCATGTACTTCACCGATGAAGGGGGTGATTGTAGTACTGCAACCCTTGCAGGTGCCCCCGTACGCTTGAGGCGATGCATTTGCCCACGGGGCTCGACGCTTTTGCTGGCGTAAATGGAATAAATTATCTTCGTTTGTCCCCTCAGGGATGAGGAAGGGGGAAAATATTTTCCTCCTCGACAGGTCAGGGCGCTTTCTTCCCCCAATCACGTGATATTCGTGAAAACAGTTGCCGTGAGAGTTACCGTGTGTTTAGTGAAGATTTAATTCACGGCTACATTAACTTGTTATAGATGATGGTCATTCCGAATTCGTCTTGCATGTCTTTTATTTCTCTCTTGGTTATTTTATTTTCAAAAGCTGTGGCGGAAAAATAAATTACAAAACCAGTAGAAAGGAATAGGATCACAGGGAAAGACGCAAATTGCTGGAAAGTCTTAGGTGAACAAACTTAACTCGGAGGCGTTTTGGTCCAACCAACCCCATGCACATGCATATGGCGAACATACCGATAGCTGCACGTTGTCTTCGTATTACTGAACCCAAGAGGGCGCTAGGCATGCTTCCGATGATGTATTTTCAGCGTGTTCGCTCGCGTTTTTATAGTCATACCCCTGGTGTCATCGTATATTTAGGCAGGCATGAGCAGTATGTGGCAATAAAGGAAAGATTGCAGTTACTCAAAGTGCCAGGCCAGGTCAAGAGATCATACAGATTAAATTAAAAATACTAATAAAAAAATAGATATCCAAACACGCATTTCTTTTGTCTTTATTTTACATGACTTACTTGACTTGAGCCGATCTACCCATAGGAATACATGAAAGGACTTTTTGGAACTAGTTATGGCAGCTTCAAGTTTCCTCCGCATCTTTCAACTCACCGCCATATTTTTGCATTGCATTTTGGGATACTTCCCCGAGCAACCGGCTCAGCGGGTCGGTTACTTTTTATGGGTACCTGGGTAGCGACCAAAATAATGCGAGTGTCAAATCGAACGCAGTCGCGCTTACAAGAGTAACAGCGGGGAAGTCAGTGGCGTAAATTTGTACCGGTAATTGGGGGATCGGGAGTGTGTGTTGGGAGATGACTTTCTCCACTCCGCAATGAACCCGGGGTGGGTGGGTGGGTGTGTGCTTACACCATATGATACTATACAGGCAGTGATGTTAATGATACAGACGTACATCTGCAATATTACGTATTACCGATAAATAAATCTTCAATCAGAACGGCATGGCTTTTAGGATTGTTCTTTCTTTCGAGCGCTATTGAATACGCGTTAGGGCCTACGTTTTTGTTGTTGGGAACTCCAAAAATTCTTCACAATTCAAATTAATCTCTTTCCACGATAAAGTATGGGGGTTGATTCAATAGCCCCCCCCCAAAAAAAAGTAAAGAGGATGTAACCCCCCCCCCCACTCCTGGGATCATGGAAGAAATCGAACACGCTACTGGCAGGTTGTGGCTTTCGCCGGACAAGAACTATATGTACATGTAGATTGCAGGATGACTTTGGATGATGAACCCTCTTGCTCTTAACCGGGAAAGGGTCACCCTTATCGGTAGGTCGGGGGTGGGAAGTGGAGTCATTACTATACAACTTTCTGAAGGGAATAGAGAGGATTATTTATTTGGAAAATGGACAATCGTTTCAAGCAAAAGATGGTCCCCCAATCTAAAAACACGGGTAGGCTGCAGCTGGTTGAGAAAAAGTAGTACTCCGAGGCCACACAATGGTAAATTAATGTAAATTAAGATGCTCGAGGTAACGAATTTGGGACCACCGGAAATTTCGAATAGACATACACGTACTGTGAAATGTTCATTATAACTCGAATTACCCAATGACCATGCGCACAACCGACGAAGCGGAATGGCTCTTCCAAGGGGCGGGGATGTCAGTGAGAACTGACTGTAAACCTACTCGAGATCACGTTCTGGTTAACTGTGGAGGCAGACTCACCATGATGGAGGGATAATCCACATATGCAGCAAGGTATGAGACGGAGACAACCCCCCTGCTTTGTGTTGGTCATTGTCTTGCAGGAATCTGGGTAATTCCTTTCAGACATCTTGGGGGAATGTGTTAAGTAACAATAGTCTGGAATGTGTATAGGGATTGGACATGGTGGGGGGTACCCCTCGGTTTCATTTCTTGCTGGGTATAATAATCCATGGACTGTCCTCCTCACACCAATTACGAGTTTTACGAGCCTCGAACCAGAAAAACGGGATACTTACTTTGAAAAACTGGTCACGGTCACCCAATTTGAGACAAGCCACTCGCACGGCGCGCCAGCGCACGCGACCAAGCGACAAACCTCCGCATTTTTTAAAACTTCATTAACAGCTCGAAACGAAGACCTCGGTTAACTGGGTAGAAAAAAAAAATGGACAACGCACAAAGTACAAGTCGTTAAAAGTAATAAATGTTTTATTTGAACAGGTTTCACACTGTAAATGTAATGTATCCATTCCATGTTCTTTCCGTCTTGCTCTTTCTTTCTCCGTAATAAAATTATAACAATTTTCTAGATACACAAAAATGTCAACAAATAAAGGTCAACTCTTGTTTCTGCCTCGCGGCCCCATTCTTTTATACATATAGACACGAGGTCAAAGGTTAAACAAGCTGACTGGACTACAGCGGGCGTCCTCAATTTCAAACAGACCCGGCAATTAACATGATTCTCTTTACAAGAGCTATGTTGGATTCTTTATACAGTAATATTACTTTATACAAAAATCATTTAATTTACCAACAAAGTAGCCAGGTATGAACATAACGATAAGTTCATTTTGACTATGTGCTACAAATTGAAGGCCCTGAAATTAAAACAAACAAATGAACGAACACTTCATGTTTTATCCTCGTGGAATCAGTCTCTTTTTTTTCTCTTTCAACCACTTGCTGGGCATCACTGAAAAAATAGTCCGAATTGCCGAACTAATTTTATTCTGGATGATCATGAACAAACTTCAATAAAGACAATAAACATGCACGATGGGGGAGCTGGCATGCACACGAAGTTACCGTGAGATTCGGTGGTTGGTCTGGAACACAATATTGTCCCGTGTGTGTCTCTGAAAAAAAATATATATACTGCAACTCTTAACTGAGTCGTACGGCTCTGTTGTCCACGCTTACAGATATGCATGTATTCCTGGTCAGTCTTACAACTACATGTACATAAACTGGAAGTCAGCAATTGGTCTGGCCTTTCCAGTGACTCTGATATGTAGCATTGCCATTGTCTCACCTGAGCTATTAAAGCGATTGGTTTATCAAGCGTTGTCTTCAGGCAATCCTGGAGACAACGCAACAGTGACTGATGTGAGGTTATCATTGCCAAACATGTTTGCCTTTCAGCGTTGATAAGCCACAAGTGACACACAGACTACCAAGGGCCCTCCATGTTGTCATCATGGGTACGTTGTTTTGTGATAGGTTGTGCTACAACATGAAATGTAATGCTACAGCATATTCTTATGTGTCAACATAAGCTGCACTTCTGGCTGACCCATTGTATTCAACTTGGTCTGGTTGGCTACAACACTACAACAAAGAATAGAATTTTCCAGTCATGCTACAATGCAACAACGCGGGAAAGTCGGTGGTTCTTTCACGTTGCAACTCTGTTGAAATCGGGCCTGTCACAAGTCTGTGATGAGTGAAACGACAAGTTGAATGAAAACTTGAGTAAAGTTCATCTGAATAGCTTGTGACTTCTGATTACACAAGCAGACTCTGGATCAATCAACTTTTTATTACAGCTTAATCTCTACACCGCTCCCTACGCACTGTGGCCTGGCTGTTGAGTATTTTCTTTCACTCCGGTTTGTGCATTTATAATTTTAAAACACCACATTACGTGCTGAAAGATGTTAACCAATAACTTAATCATCTGAAGACCGACAACAGCTGAGACACTGTCCAGTCATATCATAAAACACTCTTTCCCTAGGACCAAACTAATATCTTACACTGATAAATTATCAATTTCAATACTATAAACAAGAGTTGAAACCAAATCCTCTATGAAGCTATTTCTCATGAATTTTACAATAATTTCTAAACACTTTGTCTTCGAATGTGCCACCGTGAGCATGTCTTTGTGGGAAAATTCACAAAGAATTATCTTTACTATTTTTGAGATGACGTCCGATATAAAAGTGAGCGCTTAAACAAAGTCACAATGGTGCATGTATCATGGCGAGGCAAACGTTTGCACTTTTTGTGACAGCTTCAGTTCCTAAATGTTTGTCTGAGAAATTAACCATCTTCCTTGCATTTAATTTAGAGTTCTGTTCTGCAGGTAATGACAAAAATCACATCCCACAAACTGAAACAAATAATAATAATAAATCTGACCTGAAACATGATCTCATAAATAAGAAATATCACCAAAGCTGTGGCAGACGATATTGAAAATAAGCATTACATTTTTTTTCATTCCCGTTATTAAAAGTTACCCTATCATTGCAATCCCTGTGTGTTCCTGCTTTGGCAAACTATAAAAAAAGGAATCAATCATATCTGTATTATGGACTGAAAGCTCACCAAATGCAATAGATGTAGTGTAAATACACGGCTAGATGTTGCTTGTACAAAACCTTTTTGGTATGGATGTCCGTCATGGTGGTGTTAAAGTTGTTCTAAGGTGGGAAATAACCCTGGCCAAAACCAGGACTGCAATTTGTGTCTGAAAAGGTGGTTATCGTGACTCAATTTTGAATATTCTAACAATAGATTGGTGACTCTTGCAGCACCAGCAATGTGATATTGAGTACTGTTACGGCCAAAAGACTAATCTGGAGGCCTAATTAAGTGCATGTCAGAGAGACAACAGGGAATGGTAGAAATGCTGAGTCAGCTACAATACACGACAGCAGGCTCTCGCATATTTCCAAGCCGAACAGCTGGCAGACTGCTTATGACATTACAAGCCTTTATGATGCTCTATCACATGCCCGCAAACAACTGAATACAATGTACAATAGGCACTCTCTATACATGTTATTTCACTTGGACATGATTGAAGCTCTTTATCAACTTCATGTGACTGGAAATGAAAAACCAATACGATGTTGTGCAAAATGTATTGTGCAGCACCACAACACAACGAGTGTGCCATTTTGCAAAGTTCACACAAGCTCACATCGATTTAAACTAGTCCGAGAAAGTGTGTGCCTTTTGTACGTTCTATATATATAGACTGGTGATGAATTTTCAGTTCGTAAGAAGAGCTGTCTCTGTCTGATTCAGCCCTCCCTCAGTGGCACATTGTGGGAAGGTTTACAGAGCATCATGGGAAGACAGTGGGGCTGGGGGGAAATTACAAGGCGTCATGGGAAGTTGTGCTTATCAAAAAGCACAAACAAGATGCAAATGCTAACTACCAAAGTTCAGCCATTTATGCACACATGCCCTGTGACGATTAGGCGAGAGTTTTTCAAGTTGGTGCTCAGACCCGCCGACCTTCCGGATTCAGAACTGGAAAAAAATAAAACCTTCTATTTCGAGATGTTTATTTTACTGATTTACCGATAAAAATGTAAAGAAACCATTTTTTTGGCTTTGTCAGACCGACGGCAAAGCCCCTAATTTCAATTTGGTGAGGTTTGGTCCTTGGCGGCTAGCGGTAGTGGTCCAGGATAACCTTTTTTTCTTTCTGTTTAGTTCTTCTGAAAAAGTAAACATTCTTTTCATTCTACCCTTCAAATTAAAGACCTTTATTTGTTTTTCTTCCGACCAAGAATATACTTTTTCTTATATTTTTTCTGTCCTTTTTTTTAATCTTAATAGAATCTGAGCACCAACTTTCTCAAAATGTTCGCCTCGACCAGAGGTTACTGGTAATGTTCAGAAGTCACTGGCACTGAAAGGTTGTCAGGAGAAAAGTATTTGGAAATATCTTGTTGCAGTACAACAGATCTTTACTTTTTGTTCTGTTTCATTTTGAACAAAAAATAAATCTTGGGCTATACTTACTGTCCGCAAAGACCAACAGTAGAGTGGCTTTTCAAATACAAATTTTCTTGGTCCTTATTTCTATTAGTTTTTGTGTGTAGCTAGAGGTGTGTAAGTATTGGGACTGAAGGCCTTTAGGTCCTGGCTTTTGTGTTCGCTTTCATGTGTTGTTTTTATTTGCTGTTTGGGTTGCTGGTTTTTTCATGCCGAATATATAATTAAAAATGTTTTATTTCAATGTCTTTATCTCATGAAACCAAAGTTTCACCCAAGTCCAAGGTATACCGCATGCCAGTACCGACTGGTCAATAACAGGACTACATGTAGTCACAAGAAGAACAGGTGTATCAGATTACAAATGCAACCAAAATGCAAAATTATAAAGCAACAAAAATACTGTAAGAAGGGGGAAAGTGCGAAATCCCTCAACATCCTGCATCTTATGAGACCACAAGTATGTCATCATTTTTCCATTCCCTTTTCAGTTATGTTTTTGATTAATGGAAAGGCTGATTCTTTCATCCAAATCACGACATAAGCAACAGATCTAACTTGAGACAATCCAAGAAACCTGTTTTAAAAATAGTTCTGTCTTTGTACCCTTAACCATATTTGTGAAGATTTTGGTTTTTGGAATTTTGGTTGAATTCAAGTAAATTTGGGCCTTTCTCTTATTCCTGCCATTTTTGAGGGGCTGGCAGTAAAATGTGCATTACTGTGTTAATTTCTGTCGCTTGGAAACATGATTTATTCACATGGAACTGGGAAGGAATCAATCTTCACCACAGAATTTGTCACCACCTATTTAAGGAAAAGCTGACTACTCTATTGCAAATCATTTGGCATGTAAGAAACTCAAGAACGACATGATGTTTCAAGTAAAACGACAAGTATCTAGAAATTTTCATGGAGATGAAATGCTTTTTCCCACCTGTTTTTTTTTTCCGAGCAAAATTTTGTTTGAGTTATTCTACTTGGTGCAAAGTGAAACAGGTAATAGGTCACAAAATAATGACCTGCTTCGCTGAAATACTTCAGCATATTTATACTTAGAAGTTTATAAATTATACATGGCTATACCTGACAGGGCCAGCGGGAGTTACTTCAAGAACATTTTAAACAGAACGTGTGATTTTTTTGTCTCTTGTTCCTGCTCCATGAGAAAGATGAGGTCCCGGAAATTAACTCTCTTGATACGCCGAATCTGAAGAGACAAAAGTGGACAAAAACAGAATACTCTGATCAATGAATGAAGTTCAAGAAAGCCTACAAATGTCATTCTTACCCCGTAATCTTGGCTACAATAGAGACAGATTGTTCTTGGTTGATCAACTTTGAATTGCAGAGATATTTTGAATTTTGTATTTTTGGTCAGTGAAATTCACAGTCATTCTTTTTTCTGATCCAAACTTTGCTTTAAACATCAACACTGACAATCGGGGTTCCCACAGAAATTTGGAAACCCATTTCCGTGACTATTTTCCGGGACTTTCCACGTCTTAAAAGATGACAACTTCCATGACATTTAACTCTACTTTTTAGATAAATCTTGTTTAGTACAATGAACTGGAAGACTGCCATAGCCATTACGACAGACTGGTAAGGATACAGCTTAGAATTTGTCATGTTTAATATTATTCCATTCTTACATCAAAGGGGCCCACAGGTCATTAACCACTTTGCGCCGGTGGCAGTTATCAATGTTGAGGACGCCGGACCGGGATGATTATCATTTTTTTCTGTTTTCAAAATTCTTAAAAAATTCCATCTTCATTTACTGGACACTTACGCCCACATGAAGGAATGTCTGGTGGCCACTGTAGCCTGACAGAAAAAATCCATTGACGCCCGAATATTTCAGCCAGGCCTGCAGCCTTGTAAGAAGAGCTCAGATTGTGCGGTGTTATGTAACTTTCTTTTGTTCCCAAACCCGGAACAGTGCGCTGCTGACCTCTATTCAATAGGGGCCAGATTAGCATGCAGCGGTGCTGTGTGGCTCATCGCTGCGGCGGTGGAGCGCTTTTGTCTGTGGTGGTAATCCGCTCGCTCTAAATGCCCAAAACCCTGGTATACTGTTTCAAAACAAGGCTGGATTATCTCCACTTTTGAGAGTGAAAAATGTCAGTGATGCCTAGCAGCCTGGTCTTTTGTTCGGAGTATAGTCTTTTGTTACAGGGCCCAGTTCCCTTTGTCCGATTTCAGGTAACCCGGCCAGGCGTATAAAGCATACGTCTCCGATTTCAGAATCCCCTGCACGAAGTGGTTAAAAATAACCTTTGCTAGATCTCGATTTCTCAGACTTTTCCCTGACTTTCTTTTCCTCTAAGGAACAGGATTCCATGATTTTGTTTTCCTCTGACAACAAGATTCTGTGACATCCAACATGTAAATGTCCTCTTTTCCCCCATCTTCCATGAATTTCCAAGGCAATTTTTTCCCCTGGGATGTTCAATTACTGCAGATGTTGAAGGTATGGATGTCTCTCATTTCTTTGCGACAGATTTGATTTCCAACAGACTAAATTCTTAAGTATGCTTTAATAAAACCTGTGATAGCATGACAAAAACCCAACG
Source organism: Acanthaster planci (assembly GCF_054643075.1). Lineage (NCBI taxonomy): Eukaryota > Metazoa > Echinodermata > Asteroidea > Valvatida > Acanthasteridae > Acanthaster > Acanthaster planci. Next base: position 13,853,328 of record NC_141782.1, read on the forward strand.
GGTTGCACAAAGGTGTAACCAAACCCTTTACTTAAGGGATATTTTAATTACCATGGGTTGGATACATTTGGATCCAGAAGGATATTCTAGCTGCAGGATTGGATTTGAAGGTGGAAATCCTGACCGACGATATGTCAGGTATGGGCCTGCACTGGTTATTGAAGGATGATGCAAGTCCTCATGTACAGTGAGAACCTTAAATTCAATGTGGAAGCAATGCCTGTTCTTTTCTTCTTTGCACATCATGTCTCATCCCCCAAGGGTATCATCTAGGAGTGATGTATCTGTCTGTCCCTTCCCTGCCAAGGCTAAAAACAACCTTTACTCAGGCTATCCCAGGTACATTTTTGAAATGGACACCTCTTGGAGCTATCTGAGGCCATACATCCACTGCAACCCGGTTTTGAAAGGAAATGTTAAGACTTGTTCACCAGTCTGAAAGACGTATATAAAAAAACAATTGCAGGTTTTAAATTCTAAACAAGCAAAACTGCCTGTCCAAATTTATTTGTGCCTGTCCTTGGGACAGGTGGCAAGATGAGACACCCATTCTCCCCCAATCCTTTGATAGCCTGCCTTCTTTGAGGGCTCATCACGGTCACTTCTAGCCATTAGAGAAATGCTGTTTCTGCAAAATTCTCATCACCACTGCAGTGAGATCACCGAAAAAACAGCCCTGCTATCCCACAAGGAGATTCCTATCTGGCAGGAAATATATCCACACGCTGGCTTTATTCACTGGACATGAATGAGGTACATGAATTTTGAGGCTGTGGCTTCATTTGTTTGCCATTAGCACACTTTCATGAATAGTCAAAGCCACAGACAACAAGGTCCGTCTAGTACCAAGACTGACATTATGGCACTTCAAAGAGATTTTAAGAAGTGTGTGGTGTCAGTACAAACAATCGACTGAGCAGCAGTGAGCATGCATGATACAGCATTCGTAATCATTGTCTCATCATATGTATATCCATACCTGTGTTGTGACTGATGGACTCCCTGAGGAACCTCCCATACCGAGAGATGAGGAACCAGACTGCAACGGAATTCAAACACAGCATTTAGCTCAAAGAATTTGTCATCAAATAAACTGAACCTCAAATGGTCAAAATGAGGCAGTCAGGAACAGATGGTCTTGTCCTATGAGGACCACCCCCCTTCAACTGTTCAAAATGACAAAATGTACTAACATCTCCGTGCCGCTGGTGTGGTAAAACTGTGTTTAAGTTGGGTCTTCCAACACAAAGACAGGTTAGTACACCTATGTGTATGTGTTCCCACATATACCGTAGGCCCCAAAGTACAGGTAGCATCTACTTTTCACATACTGAATAAATGGTTACACACAACAATCTGGAATGATTTCAAAACTCTTGGACTACATTCCTCTGTGTGCAGTAACCATAGGAGCTCTGAACGCTCATTCACCAAGTGAAGAATGCCAACTCTGTCTCTCTGTTTCTCTCAATACACATTTTGACATTCTACAACAAAGGTGTAGAGTATGTCAGTCTCTTGAACATCGACAGTTAAAAAATAAACTTTCTTTCCATCATTTATAAAACCTTGCCTCAAGAGGGAAGTGTAGACTTTTGATTCACACAACAGGACGGTAATTTGGTTTTCAGTGCTACTAAATTTTTCCTCATACGTGTAGTTTTGCTGTGCAAGGGGATGGACAAAACCTCCTCAATGCCTTTTAAACCTGTAGGTCAAACTTTGCTGAGGCAACGGTCTGACAGATTGGGTCTGACAGATTAAACCGTAGGTGAATGCCACAACTGCCAACGTGGCTGTGAAACAATACAAGTACTCTCCTGGGAGGGCAAAGTGGCCAGTGCAATGGGTCATTTATGGCAATGGCCACCCGAGTTAAGTTCAAGGCCTGCAGGTGTACAGTTGCTCCTTATCTTTATACTTGGAGACATTTATTTGGACAAGCTAGAAATTAGGCATGTGCCAGTGAATTTATACCAATGCCAGCCTTTGTTCACAGGGTAATTTCTTAATGACTGAAGGAATTGCTTAACTACTGCCGGTTACAAGACAACATTTTAGGGCAGCCTATATACCATTCGTATATGGCACTGTGAATCATTCGCAGAAGCAACCAATGATTAAAACTTCCTCGGCACTATTTTTCCTCAAGGTGAAGTTTTCTGAAAAGACCTACCCCTGGTGACGATCCTGGGGTGGGTGAATCTACCTTCCGCTTCTTTCGTGGCCCGATGGCAGCCAGGGCCGTCATGTTGGCCTCCTGTTGACGGATCTGTTCTAGCTCCATCTGCTGCATCTCCTTGGCTTTCTGCTTCAGCCGGGCCTGCTCTGGGTCCTCTTGCTTTGAGCGACTCTGAAAAAAAGAAACAAAAGTTGCACAAACATATATTCTTGTGTTTTCAAATAATAAACAATTAAAAAAAGAACTGATATGGAATATCGTAAAGATCCTGCTAGGATCAAAATTTCAGACCCTGTTATTATCTTTTGATAAATTATTTGTGGGAAGTAGCACATCGGATGCCACAAGAAAGGTTGGCTCATACTTGGCGTGAAAGTGAACACAAATGCAAACTTTGCTTCAGGGAGCATACCTGTTAAAATTAACCAAAGTTGAAAGTGTTCGACCGTGTGAATTTTCAGCATAACTGTTCACCAATCGTATCACAAAATTTGCATTAAAGTTATTAGTTTTCTTCTGGCAAATATGACAAGCCTGAAGCAAGCTGTGGTATTCCAAATGAACATACACACCCCCAAGGGAAGATCATTTATCCATCACTCAAGATTTGACATCAACTTTCACAAAAATGATCTCCCTGAAGGGTGCAAATCACATCTTGCTCTGCAGTTACAAATTTCCTTATTGTTTAGACTGAGCCACATTTTACACTAAATGCTTTTGTGTATGGATTGACTTTTGAAAAAATGCACTTTACAAATTGGTCAAAGGCTGTCTCCAGGGACTTGAGTGTATTAATCTCTTGGTCTTGTCTCCTTCACTTTTCTTATATCTGTGTGGCTTTATTGTGATCAGCATAACTATTCAATGAACTACTCAACTTAGTCTAGTGCCAGTCTAGTGCTTTCTGTGATGGTACTGAAATGGCCATTTAGTACGGTTTTACATTACTCCTCATAACTGATGTCAATCCCTTTATTTCAAGTCTCATTTGACAAAGTTAGATGTGCCTTTCACTATTAAAAACTTTTGGACCCCAATGACAAAATCCAAAAAAAAACAAGAAATGAACCCTTGTATAATTTCAACAGCAAATGTGTTTTCCATAATCTAGCACCAGTTCCAGAGACATTTTTGAATTCATAGTTGTATAATGGAAATGAATTTCACCTCAAATTTAACCACCACCCTTATATTATATGAAAAATGCAGTTGTTAAGAGCACATGTTGACAACAAAAGTAATTTGAGATGTTGACAACTTAAGAGCTTAAATCTGAGGGAAGCCCACATTTCTTACTAGAGGCTGACAGCGTCATCTATGTTTGGGGTAACTGATGAGTTTCCAGTTAAGGATCCCCATGGAGTAGGGGCTGGGTAACTGATGAGTTTCCAGTTAAGGCTCCCCATGGAGTAGGGGCTGGGTAACTGATGAGTTTCCAGTTAAGGATCCCCATGGAGTAGGGGCTGGGTAACTGATGAGTTTCCAGTTAAGGCTCCCCATGGAGTAGGGGCTGGGTAACTGATGAGTTTCCAGTTAAGGATCCCCATGGAGTAGGGGCTGGGTAACTGATGAGTTTCCAGTTAAGGATCCCCATGGAGTAGGGGCTGGGTAACTGATGAGTTTCCAGTTAAGGATCCCCATGGAGTAGGGGCTGGGTAACTGATGAGTTTCCAGTTAAGGATCCCCATGTAGTAGGGGCTGGGTAACTGATGAGTTTCCAGTTAAGGATCCCCATGTAGTAGGGGCTGGGTAACTGATGAGTTTCCAGTTAAAGCTCCCCATGGAGTAGGGGCTGGGTAACTGATGAGTTTCCAGTTAAGGCTCCCCATGGAGTAGGGGCTGGGTAACTGATGAGTTTCCAGTTAAGGATCCCCATGAAGTAGGGGCACGGTAACTGATGAGTTTCCAGTTAAGACTCCCCATGGAGTAGGGGCTGGGTAACTGATGAGTTTCCAGTTAAGGATCCCCATGGAGTAGGGGCTGGGTAACTGATGAGTTTCCAGTTAAGGATCCCCATGGAGTAGGGGCTGGGTAACTGATAAGTTTCCAGTTAAGGATCCCCATGGAGTAGGGGCTGGGTAACTGATGAGTTTCCAGTTAAGGATCCCCATGGAGTAGGGGCACGGTAACTGATGAGTTTCCAGTTAAGACTCCCCATGGAGTAGGGGCTGGGTAACTGATGAGTTTCCAGTTAAGGATCCCCATGGAGTAGGGGCTGGGTAACTGATGAGTTTCCAGTTAAGGATCCCCATGTAATAGGGGCTGGGTAACTGATGAGTTTCCAGTTAAGGATCCCCATGGAGTAGGGGCTGGGTAACTGATGAGTTTCCAGTTAAGGATCCCCATGGAGTAGGGGCTGGGTAACTGATGAGTTTCCAGTTAAGGATCCCCATGGAGTAGGGGCTGGGTAACTGATGAGTTTCCAGTTAAGGATCCCCATGGAGTAGGGGCTGGGTAACTGATGAGTTTCAGTTAAGGATCCCCATGGAGTAGGGGCTGGGTAACTGATGAGGTTTCCAGTTAAGGATCCCCATGTAGTAGGGGCTGGGTAACTGATGAGTTTCCAGTTAAGGATCCCCATGGAGTAGGGGCTGGGTAACTGATGAGTTTCCAGTTAAGGATCCCCATGGAGTAGGGGCTGGGTAACTGATGAGTTTCCAGTTAAGGATCCCCATGTAGTAGGGGCTGGGTAACTGATGAGTTTCCAGTTAAGGATCCCCATGGAGTAGGGGCTGGGTAACTGATGAGTTTCCAGTTAAGGATCCCCATGGAGTAGGGGCTGGGTAACTGATGAGTTTCCAGTTAAGGATCCCCATGGAGTAGGGGCTGGGTAACTGATGAGTTTCCAGTTAAGGATCCCCATGGAGTAGGGGCTGGGGAGGAGAAGTAATACCTTAGCAGCTCGTAACAGAAGCTCTCGTTCCTGTTCGTCTCTTCGCTTTCTTTCCAGTGAATCCAGCTGCTCAAAGAACTTTAATTGTGTCCGTACATCACTAGTTACTTCATATCTGGAGTCGTTCTGCAGACAGAAACCACAAAACAATAGTCAGAACTACCTTGGATAACCACTCAGACTGTACAGTGCACCACAGATTACAACAGATCTTAAATCATTGAAAAATATCATGGTTCATGCACGTTTGGCTGGTGCGTGTTGAGCATACGCAACCATTTACTACTGTAAGTTTCTGATTTTGCCAATTATTCAAATGAAAAGATACAAATTCGGCATGATTTTCTCCACTGGGTAGGAAACATACATGTACCAGACTTATTTTAGGATGAAGTCCCTCATAGGGAAAATTCATTGTGTTGGCCACATGTCTCATACCTAGTGCTGGTATGCAATGCTTACCCGGTAGATTTCCATTCGGTGCTTGGCTATGACTCCAAGTTTCTCCACGAGCCCCTTGAGTCTTTCTTGAGCTGCATGTGAGACCAGCTCCATCATATCGGGTGAGGCCTCCTGGATGCCATGCTTGACACCTGTCGATATTTAAAACATGGCTATTGTTAAATGGCTTGCTCTATTAAACCTAACTACCTCAAGACCCTCAAACTCCAGCTGTACGTTTTGTCAGGTTTTGACTGATTCAGTGCCATGCATGATAAATTTATTCAACTTAGATTGAAAATTAGTTAGATTGAGAAACAAAGGCCTAGGGTGATGGTGTAGAATTTTGTTTGTGTGGGGACGCACAACGGTTGATTCATGGAATAACTGGCTAGTTGTACCATAAACTGAACTGTGCCTGATTTTGCCAGGGTTGGTCATCAGTATATCGCTGGTATACCAATTCATACCAAATGACTCAAGACTTCAACATTGTTGAGCTGTTAAGGGGGTTAAGGGCTTAAAGGAACAGCTTGAGGGCCTAGCGACATTACTCAATAGGGATAATTGTGGGCATCTCTTCTGGCAATCTGTAGCCTGCAACCCTCCTCCCTAGACAGTGAAATGCACTGATGAATTCAAGTCACCAATTTTAGTCTACTGGGATACCTGGGTTGGACTGGAAGGTTGGAAATACTCACAGATTTCGTTAACTTTGGACTGGAGTGGTGCAGAGAAAAGGAACTTCTCCTCCTTGATGGAGCGGAGTTGGGTACCGATAAAGTCGGCATTGGTTGCGAGGATACGGGCGCTCTCCTCTGACAGATTTACACCGGCCATGGAAGTGACATCATTGATGTCATCATCATCCCTTCAGAGAAAGAGAATAAAGCTGATCAAAGGTACAGAAAGAATCTCGGAATATGAGTCACATTGAGGTAGCAGGATGCACATCCATCTTATTTCATAACGTGACTTAAAAAGGAAGTCTTGCATACGAACGGACACAAAGCGATAATAAGAGCCTACTTTTTCCAAAACAGAAATGTACGAATGAACAAAGATGTTCAAAAGGAAAACTGGAAACTTTTGCTTTATCCCGTCATCTGTATTAATCTGACCAGCACTCACAAATGATTCTGAAGGCCAGTTAGTTGGTTCTAGTTTCTACTATGAGAAAACTCTGGAGAATAATAAGTGTGCAATCCAAAAGAAAAGTGGTGATTTTCAAGGTGAAAATGTAGAGGGGTTATACGAATTTCCACTGTCCAAGATTCAAAAAGATTGTGGTGACTTGCGACACATGCTGATGGGTCACGAACAATAATAGCTTCACAAACACTCTTTACATTCTTTGATTCGTGGAACATACCCGGCGAAATAGGCTGATGCTGAAAAGTGCTTGACTTTGTACACTTCCAGAATAAACACTTCCAGAATAACCGTTCACCAGTCTCATCACAAAATTTGAATTAGTTTCATGTTATCGCCTTTCACAAGGCAAATGAACCCAGCCTGAGGGCAGTTTTGGTATTCCTATGTGCCAGCCACCATGCACCAGCAACTCATATCCCATATTGCAGATTACTGCAGTACTCAAGCGCCTTTCACAAGGCAAATGACCCAGCCTGAAGGCAGTTTTGGTATTCCTATGTGCCAGCCACCATGCACCAGCAACTCACATCCCATATTGCAGATTACTGCAGTACTCAAGCGCCTTTCACAAGGCAAATGAACCCAGCCTGAAGGCAGTTTTGGTATTCCTATGTGCCAGCCACCATGCACCAGCAACTCACATCCCATATTGCAGATTACTGCAGTACTCAAGCGCCTTTCACAAGGCAAATGAACCCAGCCTGAAGGCAGTTTTGGTATTCCTATGTGCCAGCCACCATGCACCAGCAACTCATATCCCATATTGCAGATTACTGCAGTACTCAAGCGCCTTTCACAAGGCAAATGAACCCAGCCTGAAGGCAGTTTTGGTATTCCTATGTGCCAGCCACCATGCACCAGCAACTCATATCCCATATTGCAGATTACTGCAGTACTCAAGCGCCTTTCACAAGGCAAACGAACCCAGCCTGAAGGCAGTTTTGGTATTCCTATGTGCCAGCCACCATGCACCAGCAACTCATATCCCATATTGGAGATTATTGCAGCACTCAAGCAGAAACAGAAACATGCGCACACATCATTCATCAACAAACCTTAATACCCGGCCACTTACTTAAATCCAGATGACGAATGGTCCTTGACCTTGTCCTTTTTACTGGTACTGGAGGAGGAGCTACTGCTCTTGCTAGAGGAGGACTTGCTAGAGTGACTCTTGGACTGGCTGGACCGGGAGGAGCTGGAGTGGCTAGGGGTGGGGGACTTGCTGGACGAACTTGTTAACGTCTAGTAAGCGTGATAATAAAGAAAGGAGCTGACCAGCGGTTCGGTTCTGACCATCATGGTCACTACTCTTTGCAAGTACGGTGCGTTCAGCATGTTTTAGTGTGATGTGCTACATGTATAGCAACATCTGGCAACGAGACTGGACCACTTGCATGGCTATTGAATTCATCATCGATGTGATGAAAAGTCGGTTACACTCTTTCTATTCAGTAAGTTGAAAACCACACTGTCAAAGTAAAATGAGAATGCTGGTGCATCCTTCATATATGAACTTTTTAAAACTGAAATGGGACGAACTCAAATGTATAAATGCTTATTTACAATAAAACCAGCAGACATGTTATTTTGAGATTAAAGGTATTGCCAGAGAATGGATTAATAATGAGACTAGTAAACCATTCATGATGAAATATCTATGGTAAGCTAAGATGGCAGTTCTCATTTTGTGTGAGTACCAATGCAAATAGCAATCTGTAATGAGAAATGTAGAGCTTCTGCTACAAATGTACATCATTTGATATACATTTAAGCTTGTGTAAATAGCATGTACTTTGCAAAAGTATCCTGAAAATGGCATTTTGTTTTGCCTGTGCAATCATGCTTATTACAAGCTGGCCTTAAATTTGTCAGAATGGCACTCTAGGTTCAAACGACGACAAGACAACCTGCCACCTAGCGACTGACCATCTCGCATCCAACACACACCTGTGGCTTAGACTTCTGGGCAAAACTCTGAAGCTGTGTGACCTTCATATTCTGCTGTTTGCTCTTGGCCGCTGCCTGCTGCTGCTGCAGGTGAAGTTGCTGCAACTGCTGCGGCGTCAGGTTGAGCGTGGGGGCTTTGCCCGGTCCGGTGGCCAGGGTGGAGACGAGGGTTGGCTGGGAAGCCGCAATGCTAGACAAAGTCCCTGTGGTGGCTGGACTGGACGAATCCATGGTCTGGGCTGCTGTGATGGTGGGTGCGCTCAGCCCTTGGATCTGTAAGGACCCGCCTTTTTGAAGTGTCTGGCGAAGCAGGGGCAAACTTTTCTGAAAGAGGGAGTGAGATGGAACAAAAGCCGTAAGTATGCTCCCACAAATGAAAAAGTTCAAATGACCAAACAGCTTTGTGCGTATGAGTAATGACAGTCTCCACATGCTTTTTTTCTGAATAAATTTTCAAAAGGTTGTCCAAGACCAGTTTAAAACAAATTGAACTGTTTGGCCTGTTAGTCCCTAAACCTTGGTTTCTTACAATCTCTTTTTTCTACTGCATCCAACAGAATCCAATGACAGCAAACCAACTCTTACAATGTTGTGTGACCTGTTGAATCCAAAGGATCCCAACACTGCGGCAGTGTGAAGACTGCAGGATCCAACAACAGGCCTTGCACTAACTTTTTTTCCTGGAAAGCCCACCGGGCTAGTAAACTGGGTTTTTTACTAGCCCGTTTGGAGTTTTACTTAGTTTTACTAGCCCGTATGCAAAAAAGAAAACCCAAAATTGTTGTTAGCTTTAATATCAATGAAGAAAATAAACTGCTGATGTGAAAAATAAGAGGCATGATTTGCTGTAAGTCACATGCACTTATAGTTAAAGGTTTCGCAATCATGCATTTATTATCACCAAGAGCAATACATGTGTTTTGATCTAAATTTTAACACTACAGGTAGTTTCTATATTGTTTTTTTTTCAGTAGCCCACCGGGCAACCAAGGAACCAAGTCCAGATAGCCCGGAGCACTTTTCGCTAGAATTTGTACGCCGGACTAGTACTTTTTCGAGGCCTGCAACAATACAATGTGTAAAGGAAAACAAGTTGGCTGCCTGCTGAATTGGACAGGACCCATGCAATGCAGTGTTGTGCAAAGCCTACAAAGTCCCATAGACTCTTACATCCAATACTGGATTCCACTGAACAGTATTATTCAAAGATTTGGCCTTTGTTCAGCAAGCTCCAGCAGCAACATTCTGATGGAGCACACTAAGTCTTATCATTAACATACTGTCATCTGATTGGTCATTTGCAGAAGACGTCACTATGTCAACTGCAGCTTGTCAAGGCACATCTTTCGTCTTTCTCCTTCTCTGAGATTGCTAAAAATGTGTAGTTTAAGCTCATATGTAAAAAATCTAAACATGTTTATCTTGCTGGTCGGTTGTTCAATCACAATTTTCCTCTTACAATTTGCTCTCATTTTATTACTTCATTGTTTTGACATTGTTTGTAATTGTTGCCGTCATTTTAATGGGTGTGATTTTAAAGAAGTCAGCACATTATTTCTAACCTAAACAGGTTTTTAGAAATAGGTATTTTTAGCTGTTTTTCTCAGTTTTTCAGTCTTGCAATGTTTACTTGTTCCATGGGGCTATTCAAACAAAATGCAGAATATCACAATGTTTCTTAACAGAACAAAAACTTCTGCATTGAAGAGTGTAATTTATTACAAAATCCTGTCTGCCCCTAACAAATGAATAGGAACTGTCAGATAGGGCCCAGCCCAGTTCAAACATACTGTTCGATCTTACTAACACTCTTCACTCCTGTATTCAATCTTCAGCACACTACTGAATGGCGTACATTGCAATAACACAGACATAATTTTGCAGCACACACTATTTACTATGTAACGTGTCATGTACTGAAAGTAGAGTGTGTGGCATCAACATGTGCTGTGCATACCCAGTGGACACAATTTGGCTTCAGTTACTGAACTTTTCAGATACGCGTACATACCTTCAGGAAGGGAATAAGGTACGGTTGAGGGGAGGACTTCAATTCCTTCTGAAGTTTCAAAGTGAACTCTTCAGGTTCCGTTTTACCGTCCTACAGAAAACAACAAATTATTGGCGTTATGATGGGTGTTACCATCATTGAGACATAAATGCTAGGCCTCCAAGACTCTTGAAACTCACTAAACAGAGATGATGGAAGACTGAGAGATCAAGGAATGTTTAGTGGCTTGCGGCAGTTAAGCTAACCGGTGTGAACTCCTAACTTTTTTAACTTCCTAGATATTTGTGTTAAGGGCCTTTTCAGAATTTCCAACATCTTCAAGTGATTTTAACAGGACCTGAAATTATCAACCATAACAAAGCCAGGGGTTGTTTGTTAAAATCTTGCTGTCATTTTGACATCAATGTGGTGAAAATTGGATAGGCCAAAAATGTATGAACTTTTTTCATTGACGTGTCTGATGTAAATCTATGTGGGCTTACATTTATAGGCTCTTTAACTTCTCATGATTGTAACAACAAACCTGTCAGCTGGATTGATTCCAAACGTCACACTTGTAATGATAATGAGTTCCTTTACATTCATGCTAAATTTTAAAAATGTGGGTATGGGACAGCTGAATCCTTGGGGGTGGATGGGATTTTCCCCCTCCCCGAACTGTGAGTGAGTCCAAAAGTGGTGGGGTACGCAAACCTGCTACAGTTACATGTATGTTATTCTTGTCAACACAAAAACATCACACTCACAATCAAATTCTGTACAAGTTCTTTGACATTCTTGACGGTTTCTGCCGGCTGGTTACCATTGGATGCCAACTTTATCAATGTTGTCAGAAAGTTCCGGCACTTCTTAACATTTTCCATGGCAGACTGAGACATTGGTATGGGCTGGGGCTGGGCACCAACTACAACTGGCTGTCCCACACCGGGCGTCCCACCAACACAAACGGCACGCTGCACCCCGGATACCGTCACGGCCACAGTCCCACCCGCTGACACACCCACCATCTTGGGTGTGGCCGCTTGCACCCCTTGGCCACTTATGCTGACAGGCGATCTGGGGCCATCAGCTTTGGACACAAACGTCACGGGCGATCCTCCCACCATGACCTGGGCGCCTCCCTTCAGCTGACCCACAGTTGCATTGGTGGTGTTCAGAAGCTGACCCACGTTAGGCCGTACAGGTATGCTGGACTGGACAGCAGAGGTGGACTGGGAACTAGGTCTCTGTAATGCTGGGGAGCCAGGCTATAAAAGTGGAAGGTGCAAATGGAACATCTGTCAGTTTAGTCATTATGGTCTTGTAATATGCAATGAGCAAGTTTAGTATTAAGAGAGGGTCTGCTCAAAATAAAGCTTGTCGCAGGTTGGTTGAGAACATGCGGCCACACCCCAACTCCCAGGAACTGAACATGTTCAGGTTACCATGATCTCAGGTGCCTTATTCCCCAATGCCCTTTGCTTTTTGAAATACTGAACTGGTTTACTACCAAAGAGAGCCTACCTTGCATATGTTACTATCCTCTTTCAACTACCACAGTATACCATTTTATTTTGGGAGTCTACTAATAGAGCAACTGTCTACAGCTTGAAAACAAAAATTACCTAAACAGATTACAATTTTTGCACTTTAAAATTTCGGAAGCTTGGGGCAAATAAATGTGCCTGTAAATGCAGGGCTTCAAAACCATTTAGAATTGTCTTTCAGAAAGACAAATACATGTACGTCAATTCCCAGGTTGTAATTTGTTATTGGAGCGTGATCCCTGGCTACATGGGATGGTGTTTCAGGTTTAATGGCTTCTAGCTAGCGCCCCCAGAACAAACATATTGACAGATGGGAATAGCCATGATGATTCAGGGGCTGGATATCTCGGTTGGTAGAGCAATAGATACGAAGGTCACAGGTTCAAATTATGCTTCAGTCAATTCTTTGTTCATCTCTTTATTATCATTTAAAAGTGCCTAGTCAGTTTCCCATATACATGTATTTTGTTTCAAATTTTTTTTTCCAAATTACAAAAGAGAAAAAGTGAGGAATTGGGTAGGCCCAGACCTGAATCTGCGCAAATTCCAACACTGCTTAGTTAGAGTACAGTCACATGAATGCCCCTTTATCACTTTGTACATGTACTTTGTATGATGGGTTTGTAAAAGTAAGTGATTTTGGCCTAACCATACAAACTCAGCTGGGCCAACAGGATTCCTATCAAAATCAAAATGAACTTGAGTTTGGATGACAGTCTGGATCCTGGACTACAAGAACGTATTTGACCTTTCTGAAGCAGGGCTACATACCTGCACCTGTCTGAATGTGACAGCCCCTGGCACTGTCCCACTTGGTAAATGCTGTATTTGGCTCCCAGGGCCAATTGAACTGTTCACCACAGCATGGATGTTACCGTCCTTGTTTATCAACATGACACCTGGAGGTAAAGATGTACCCTGTGGCAGACGAAACTGCACAGCTCCACCACCAGGCGTTCGGGGAGCGATTACTTGTGGTGACGTTAATCGTACATGTTGCACCTGAGGGCTTGCAGCGATAAGGTTAGGCTGTCCAGAAGTGGCAACGCTTGACAGTTTCACTTGGGATACGGTCGTGGTTGCCAGGGTGACAACTGAACCGCTGGAAGCATTGGACTTGATGCTGGGAGTTTGAACCTGTAATGAAGGTGCAGGCCGCAGAACTATCTGGGGCTGCGTAGTGGCTGCACTCACAGGTGATGCCGTTTGGTGCGGTGTTGGGGCTACAACAGCTGTTTTAATGGGTTGCTTTGCACCGGTTGTCAGATGTTCCCTTATTGTTTGTGCTGAGTTGGCCTGACTCTGTCCACTGATTCCTGTGCTCGGTGCTGAGCCAGAACTTAAGACACTGCTTGTTACTGTAGTCAGTGCTGTGCCGGATTGTGTTACTGGTTGTCCTTGCTGTTGCACACTGCCTAATTTCACAACTGTTCTTGCTTTCGAATCTAGCACTGCACTTTTGACAACACTGATGTTGGATATATTTGCAGCAGTTGAAACAGTAGTTAATGCGGTGCCACCCGGTAGTGTAATGACTCGTACACACGTTGGTGGTGTAGGACTGGGAGCAGACGGCGTTGGCTTGCCGCTGCTGGAGTTGGCAACGGCACTGTTGATTGCAATCCCATTCCCAGGGCGATTATTGCTCTCCTGAACTGCTGGCGCTGTGCTTGGATTCTGCTCCTTACTGTTCTGGGCATTAGCAGCAGTTCCAGAAGCAATGGAGGCGAGGTTGTCGGGGGCCTTATCCCCGCCAGAGGAGGGCTGTTGCAAGGTTGCCGTGACCACGACGGTGGGGACCGCGGCGGCCGTACCCGGTCCATCTTGGCCCGCGTTGATTTGCGATGCGGTCGGGTGCGTTGAATTCTCGGTCACGTCCCCTGGAGTTGCACCAGGTTTACTCACATGATTCGAGCCAACAGCGGCTGTATCGAGTGAACTGGAAGTTGCTGCAGTGTTTCCAGCAGCGAGTTTAGACTCAAGTGATCCAATCAGTGCGCTTACTGCTGTTTCGTCGACAACAGACGAAAGAATATCTTCGATGGACGTTGTGCCCGCCATCTTTACCCCGCGATGGCATAAAAGATAATGAAAGAGCGCATGCGTGAAGATACTATTATGGGATTTGTCAGCTGACGAGAGGGCGCTAGACATTCTCAGGCTTCGTCGTAACATCTTACGGCTATGGCTGGAAACAACACGTGTGTTTACGGTTAGCCATTGGCTGGAGGCTGCAGTCACTTTCGTGTCCACGTACGTTATTTAAGGCCATAGCCACTTGATATGAACAAGGTACGGCTTCACAGACGTTGATGGCTCGACCGCCGCTCATAATGAGCCCCTTTTTTGTCAAGGTCATGGGCGAAAGTTGACGGGTGGGGCGTGCGGATCCATGGGTGTATTAGATATATAGGTAGGCGGAGGTTTGCTGGAATTGAACCACAAAATCAGAAAAGAATAGGCAAACATTTAAAAAAAAAGTTCACGTTCACGTGATATCTCACTTTTAACTGACGGTGCGTGTTGCGGCCGATCGAACGGTACAGTGACCAGAAGAGGAGGTGTGTTGAATGATTCACGATCATAGGCAGTCGCGTGTCTAGCTCAGTTTTGCGTCGGGGGGGGGGGGGAATTCAAAAGTGATGTGTCTTCTGGCTTATTCAACATGATGTTTTGGGGAGAAAAAATATCCAAAGCCTTACGTCCTGACATTCTTGCTTTTATGTAGTAGTGTTGTTTCGTTAGGGTTTTAGTGTTAATATTTAAAGAACATAATATTACTATTATTAAACTAAAAACAAACGTTCGGAAGCAGGGTGCTCCCCTCCCCTAGCCCTCTCTGGATACTCATGAGTATTATGTGCTTCGGATTGTCTCCTCGTTCGTCATTAGCCGCACCATACATGCGAGCTATCCGTTTCAATAGCTGTTTTTCCGCCTAAAACTACCTGCGCCGCAGGCCAAATCACACGTGATTTGCATGCACTCAAATTCTCTATATGAAATACAGCATTTTGTGTCAAATGAACTTGATGATTTGTAGAACAGAGAGGTTTAGGCGAGCACAGAGAATACCCGATGCGTCTGAGTGGGATTTGGAAGAAATCGGTGCCTGAAAACGATATATTTTTCGAGAAGTGCCGTAAGCATCGATATTTCGAAATGGCGAGGGGTTTCAAGACTAGGGGGGATTTTAGGGGTGACCTTCTGTGGAAATAAATATCTTCAGAAGTCATCGGTTAACGAATGAAAATTATTTTAAAAAGGAAATGAAAAATCATGAACCAGGCTTTAATTTGACGCGCGTCTCGCTTGAGAAACTCGTGAGTATTTTTCTGTAGGCTATTTTTTAAAGCTCGGGTATTTCTCACTGTTGGCTATGGCAATTTATTTAGTGGTGTGCAACCTATTGGGGTGCAGTCCACTAAATCATGTGAGAATTTCTGGCCAGCTCATTAGCATTAAAAGTGCCCAAACAATATCTTCTTATAAAGAATATGACCCCAAAAATGGCGAAATTGTGCAAATCGTTGCCAGAATCAACTCCCTGGGACTCTGTGCTTTCATCTGAGTGAAGAATGGCTGAAAAAATACGGTTGAAAATGGTCCTCAGTTCCAGAAAAAATTGAGGGTTGTCACTTTAAAAATGCCTGCAAGCAGACTTCGGAAATATCACTTTTCGGGGGGTGACATTGTTTTGTGGAAATAACAAGTTCTACTTTGACAAGCTGGTTGAAGGATAGCGACAATCAATTGAATTCAAATCTTCAAAGAGCACCTTCCTGTCTATGTTAACCTTACTTTCAACTTTGTTTCACGATTTTCATACTACGAGTATATTCATGGGCACAACTGTGATGCTGCCCTGGGAGTAAGCCTCAATGCAAGATAGTATTGATAGGAAGAAGCCCACTGATGTATTCACATTAAATCTTCACACAACTGAAAATACGACAACTTAAGGTCCACAATGTTCAAAATGAATTACAGCATGGGAGGAAAAGTGCTCACTTTTCCACTACATCTTTACAGAGAAGCAATTTCCTATAAAGAGGCACCATTCACAGGACATCATGGCAAGGTGTCTGAAGAACTACACCACAGATCAGATCCACCACATAAGATAACGTGTAGTTTTGCTACGTGATGCGCTATTTGTAGCGTTTTGGTCACTCAGTCTTTACACAGAAACATTCTGTACAGTAAGGTTAGTTGTTTTGTTATATCCGTAATAGGAATAGCGAAAAGCAGCTTCTTTGAAATGGCCAAATGGTTAAGGTCGCGGTTTTCAGATCGTTAGGCGCTGGGTTCGAATCCCAGCGGTAGCTTTTTCATTTTCCCAACGCTTGCTGTCAGTCAGTAGCTATAAGAGACGTTACCATCAGTACCTTAGCCTACCGGGTAAGCTCTTCTGTTGGGACTGTCCGCGAAGTCCAGGTGAGCGCCTTAGTACAGGTTCGAGACGTATGGCCGACTCGGTGGCCAGGGCTTAGGGGCCTGTCTCGTTTCCTCCCTTGCATATGGTCGCTCGAATCCTTTTTAGGGTTAAATGGATGGGCAGGGAGGAAGTGCGGTGGGCCGGGAACCCCGAGATCCCAGAAGAGTCCTATATGGAAGCCGGTAACTGCGATTCCTAGCGAATTTCAGGAGTCCGTGCGCCTGAATGCTTGGTCAACACCGCATAACTTTTGCATTTTTCCCTTACCGCAATTTTTTTTTTTCATTTCCCCTGGACGCGGGACCAGCAAGACATTTTTCTAGGACCGATGCTGATATATTTGATTTGTAACCTTCATTTCCTACATTTTCGACAGCAAAAGGGATCCCAACCGTGTTCGGGTTTCATTTTTTCCAAGTGATCTCAATATAACAGCAGTATGAAAGTCATTGTTTAGGGTTCTGAAGTAACAGATCCAGGGGTGGCACAGACAGGCTGCAAGCAGACTTTGAAAAAAAATCCCTTTTCGGTGGGGGGGGAACTTTGTTTTGTGGGAATAGCTCAAAAGGTCATAGGTTAACGCACAGAAGATTGAAAAGAAAGGGAAAAATTAAGGACCATCAAATAATTTAACGTGTGTTTCAGATTACCCTGGGATGTTGGTACGCATGTTACTGGGCCCCGTGCAAGCTGAATTTACACCGTTTTCAATGGGGCTTGAATTAGTAGACTAACCCTATTTTGGACTAGTAAATAATAACCCTATGCTGAGTTCGTAACCCTAACCCTAAGCTCTACATTTTAAATTCAATAACCCTATCCCTATTCTGTCAATTTTTAATTTAACCCTAACCCTATTTTGAACTAGTAAATAATAACCCTATATTCGTTAACCTGAACCCTATCCTTTAAATTTTCAATATTTAAACCTGACACTATTCTTTAAATTTTGAATGTAACCTGAACCCTAATCCTTACCCTATGGTTTAAATTTTGAATTCGTACATGCTAACCCTATCCTTCAAATTTGGAATTTTTTAACTCGATTCTAACCCTCACCCCAAACCCTAATCCTATCCTTTAAAATTTGAATTTTTAACCCTAACCCTATTCTTTCAATTTTGAATTTAACCCTAACCACACCACCAACCATATCCTTTGTTTTTTTCAAATGGTCAACCCTAGCCCAAGCCTTAAAATTACATCTGTTGTCCCTAACCCTGTTCATTCTATTTTGAACTACTAAACAATAACTCTGTGCTTTAAATATTGAGTTCGATAACCCTAACCCTAACTCAATTCTAACCCTAACCCTAAACCCTATCCTTTAAATTTTCAAATTTTAACCCTAAACCTATTCTTTCAATTTTTAATTTAACCTTAACAATAACCCTTATCCTATGGTTTAAATGTTGAATTCGTCAATCCCAAACCTCTCCTTCAAATGTAGAATTTCTTAACTCGATTCTAACCCTAACCCTAAACCCTAACCCTATCCTTTTAAATTTTGAATTTTTAACTCTAACCCAAACCCTACCTTTATTTTTTCAACTGGTCATCCCTAACCCTAGCCTTGAAATTACATCTGTTAACCCTAAGCCTATTCATTCTATTTTGACCTACTAAACAATAACTCTATGCTCTAAATGTTGAGTTCGTAAACCCTAACCCTAACTCGATTCTAACCCTAACCCTAACCCTATCCCCTAACCCTACTCTTTTACACTTTGAATTTTTAACCCTAACCCTATTCATTCTATTTTGAACTACTAAACAACAACTCTATGCTTTAAATGTTGAGTTTGTAAACCCTAAGCCTAACTCAATTTTAACCTAACCCTAACCCTAAACCCTACCCTTTAAATTTTGAATTTTTAACCCTAACCCTATTCTTTCAATTTTGAGTTTAACCTTAACCCTTACCCTATGGGTTAAATTTTGAATCCGTCAATCCTAACCCTATCCTTCAAATTTTGAATTTCTTAACTCTATTCTAACCTTAACCCTAAACCCAAACCATATTCTTTCAATTTTGAATTTTTAACCGTAACCCTATTATTTTAATTTTGAATGTAACCCTAACCCTATCCTTTAAATTTTCAAATTTTAACCCTAAACCTATTCTTTCAATTTTGAATTTAACCTTAACAATAATCCTTACCCTATGGTTTAAATTTTGAGTTCGTCAATCCTAACCCTATCCTTTAAATTTTTAATTTCTTAGCTCAATTCTAACTCTAACCCTAACCCTAAACCCTACCCTTTTAAATTTCGAATTTTTAACCCTAACCCTATTCTTTCAATCTTGAATTTAACCTTAACCATAACCCTACCCTATGGTTTAAGTTTTGAAATCGTTAATCCCAAACCTATCCTTGAAATTTTGAATTTCTTAACTCGATTCACACCCTAACACTACCCCTAAACCCTAACCCTATCCTTTTAAATTTTGAATTTTTAACCCTAACCCTATTCTTTCAATTTTGAATGTAACCCCTAACCCTGACCCTATCTTTTATTTTTTCAACTGGTCAACCCTACCCCAAGTCTTAAAATTACATCTTGTTAACCCTAACCCTATTCATTCTATTTTGAACTACTAAACAATAACTCTATGCTTTAAATGTTGAGTTTGTAAACCCTATCCACAGCTTTCACATTTCGAATTTGTTAACCCTAATTCTATCTTTAAATTTTGAACCTGTAAACCCTCACCCTATCGTTTATATTTGAATTCGTAAACCCTAACCCTATCCTTTAAAATTTGAATTCGTAAATCCTAACCCTTTCCTTCCAATTATGAATTTAACCCTAACCCTAACCCAAGCATTATGATTTTCATCTTGATAACCCTAACCATGTCCTTCATATTTTGAACTAGTACATAATAACCCTATATTCGTTAACCCGAACCCTATCCTTTAAATTTTCAATATTTAACCCTAACCCTATTCTTTGAATTTTGAATTCAACCTGAACCCTAATCGTTACCCTAGGGTTTAAATTTTGAATTCGTCAATCCTAACCCTATCATTCAAATTTTTAATTTCTTAACTCGATTCTAACCCTAACCCTAAACCCTAACCCTATCCTTTTAAATTTTGAATTTTTAACCCCATCCTATTCTTTCAATTTTGAATTTTTAACCCTATCCTTTATTTTTTCAACTTGTAATCTCTAACCCAAGCCTTAAAATTTCATTTTGTTAAACCCTAACCCCATCCATTTTATTTTGAACTACTAAACAATAACTCTATGCTTTAAATGTTGAGATCGCAAACCCTAATCACAGCTTTTAAATTCTGAATTTGTTAACCCTAATTCTATCTTTAAATTTTGAACCTGTAAACCCTCAGCCTATCGCTTATATTTTGAATCCGTAAACCCTAACCCTACCCTTTAAAATTTGAATGCGTAAACCCCAACCCTATCCTTTCAATTTTGAATTTAACCTTAACCCTAACCCTAACCCTATGGTTTAAATTTTGAATTCCTCAATCTTTACCCTATCTTTCAACTTTTGAATTTCTTAATCCTAAACCCGTGCTTTCAATTTTGATTTTTTAAACCCTAACTATAGCTTTTAAATTTTGAATTTTTAACCCTAACCCTATCCTTCATTTTTCAACTGGTCAACTCTAACCCAGGCCTGAAAACTTTCATCTTGTTAACCCTAACCTCTATATTTGGAACTAGTAAACAATAACCCTATGCTTTAAATGTTTAGTTCGTAAACCCTAACCATAGCTTTTAACTTTTGAATTGTTAACCCTAATTCTATCTTTACACTTCGAACCTGTAAACCCTCGGCCTATCGCTTATATTTTGAATTCGGAAACCCTAACACTATTCTTTCAATTTTGAATTAAACCTTAAATCTAACCCTAACCCTATGGTTTAAATTTTGAATTTTTAACCCCAACCGTATTCTTTCAATTTTGAATTTAACCCTAACTATAACCCTATCCTTTTTTCCCACTGGTCAACCGTAATCCAAGCTGCGTGGAGGGAGAATGCCACTTTGAGAGTGTGAGTGTATATAACCAAGCGTGCGGTGAATGAAGATTAGTTTACAGGCAGTGTGTATGAATAGGCATTTCAATCAAACCCAAACCAGGGAAGCCCCATTTAACCACTTCAATGAACAGCTGAATAAGACCTACCTACCTAACTTCTAGGTTTTTTTTTCATGTACAGTGCTCCGATGTTTGGTAAAAACACTTTTGTAAGTATTGTTCTTATTAGTCCTAATATTATTCTTCAATAATGCAGGACTGGATGGCAATCAACCCCCACTTACCAAAAACCACTACCTGGGAACTTCCCCGAAACGAGTGGGTGTAGCCAGAATTTCAGTCATCTGCCACCCCTACAGATATTTCAACTCTTCTTCTCTGAAGCAGTTTGGCAATTGCTGATGAGGGAGACCAACCACTATGCAGATCAGACGCTATCTGCAGAATCCGCTAACACTCGGCTTACTTGGTTGGAAGTGTCTTAGCATCACAAATGTGTCAGTACTACACACATCATCATAGATCCCCGAAATGGTGGAAACAAGTTTCTTTGCAATTTTTGACATCTGTTTGGTTAATGCTACCATCGTGTACAACGGCACCACACAGAGTGTCTGCTCACAAGCTTGGATTTCCTGGTCCAGGTCATCGATGAACTGTTGTCCACCTGCAGGACGAGATAATCCAACACCACGTGCCCCTGTTACGGCAATCCTTGCAAGTGGACATTATCCCGGAAGAAATAGGCAAGGCCAAAAACAAAAATTCATTGTCTGTAGTACGAAAACCCAAGGTAAGCAGGCTCGTATGATTTGTAAGATTTGCCAGAAACCAATGTGTCTAATGGCACGCTTTGAACCATTTCACGGTGTGCGTTAACATACTAGACCCGGGTAGTTTAGATTGTGTCCGCCCCCTTCAACCACCCCCAATTCCCCCCCCGCCCCTTTCCAATGTTGCAATGGATCACTCTGGCTGCGCACCAGCCTTTAACGCAACATTGGATGGGGGAGGGGGGAATCAAGTAACTCCCAGAAACCATTTAGAGGTCTGGAAAGTCCATTTTAGCAGCAGAGTATAAGATGTATCAATGAAAACTCAACTTTTCAGACCAGTCTCAGAGGGTTTGTATAACGGGTGTGAAATGAACTGTTTAAATGTTCTGTTTATACAAGCCTATGCTTATTCAACGGCCTCATGCTATTTTCTGTTCTCATTTGTTAACGGGGTTAACATTTGTTCTCAGGGTTAACGAATTCAAAATTTAATAAGGATTTGCTTAGGGTTAACCAATTAAAAAATTTAAGGGATAGGGTTAGGGTTAGCACATGGTTAAGGTTCACGAATTGAATTGAAGCACATCGTTAGGGTTATAGAATTCAAAATTTAAAATGGATAGGCTGAGGGTTCAAAATTTAACGATATGATTGTGGTTGACGGATTCGAAATTTTCAAGATAGGGTCAGGGTTAAGAAGTGGAAAATCTAAAGGATAGGGTTAGAAAATTTTAAACATTAAAAATTGAATTGAAAATTGAAAGCTTACAGTTAGGGTTATGGAATTCAAAATTTAATGGATAGGGTTAGGGTTTACGGGTGCAATATTTAAAGATAGAATTAGGGTTGACGGATTCCAAATTTACAAGATAGGGTAAGGGTTAAGAAGTGGAAAATTTAAAGGATAGGGTTAGGGTTAAAAAATTAAACATTAAAAGGACAGGGATAACAAATTGAAATTTAAAGCTGAGGGTTGGGGTTAACGAATTCAAAATTTAAAGCTGAGGGTTAGGGTTAACGAATTTAAAATTAAAGGGATAGGGTTAGTTTTCAAGCACAGGATTAGGGTTTAACTTAACAAATTTTTTTACTGTAGGGTTGGGTAACGGTTAAATGCACATTGAGGGGTCACCGAATTAAAAAAAGAAGGAAAAAGGTTAGCGAGTTAAAATTTAATGGATAGGGTTAGGGTGTACCAGTTCAAAATTTGAGGCTAAGATTGGGGTTATCGAATTTAAAATTTAAAGAATATGGTTGGGGTTGGTCAGGATCAACAAATTGAAATTCAAAGAATATTGTTTGGGTTAACGAATTCAAACTTTAAAGCCTCGAAATTTATTGAAATGGTTTACAACGTTGGAGGAAAAGTGCTCACTTTTCAACTACATCTTTATAGGGGAATTTTCTGTAAAGAGGCACCATTCACAGGACATCATGGCAACGTGTCTGAAGAACTACACCACGGATCAGATCCACGACACAAGATATCATGTATTTTTGCTACGTGCCCACCATTTGCAGCGTTTTAGTCACTCAGTCTTTACACAGAAACATTCTGTACGGTAAGGTTAGTTACTTTTTCATCGCTTGCTGTCCGTCAGTAGCTAGAAGAGACGTTAAATTCACCCCGTCAAATACCACCAGTACCTTAGCCTACCGGGTAAGCTCTTCTGTTGGGACTGTCCGCGAAGTCCAGGTGAGTGCCTTAGTACAGGTTCGAGACATATGGCCGACTCGGCGGCCAGGGCTTAGGGGCCTGTCTCGTTTCCTCCCTTGCATGGTCGCTCGAATCCTTTTTAGGGTTAAATGGATGGGCAGGGAGGAAGTGCGGTGGGCCGGGAACCCGAGATCCCAGAAGAGTCCTATATGGAAGCCGGTAACTGCGATTCCTTGTGAATTTCAGGAGCCCGTGCACCTGAATGCTTGGTCAACACCACAACTTTTGGATTTTTCCCACACCACATGTTTTTTTCATTTCCCCTGGACGCAGGACCAACAAGGCATTTTTCTAGGTTTGAATGCAGCGAGCCAAAGGACTGATGGTGATTTACTTCATTTGTAACCTTCATTTCCTACATTTTCGACAGCAAAAGGGATCCCAACAGTGTCCGGGTTTCATTTCTTCTAGGTGATCTCAATATAAAAGCAGTAGCGTATGCTAGTCATTGTTTAGGGTTCTGAAGTAACAGATCCAGGGGTGGCACAGTCTGGCGGAATGAAGTAATTGCGTACATATGTAATTGACAGCTTTGTTTTTGATAGTTCTGGCACTAACCCAAGTTGAGAAACCGCTCATAAGTATCTTCGGATGCATGTGTAATGTTTTTAATGCGAAATCATTTATTTTATTCTTAACGAATAACTATAGATGAAATTTCTTTTGTTCAAGTTAGCGCCATGTAGTATATTGTGCAAATTTTATCTCAATGTTCAAGCCTGATGGAAGGGCGTCAACCACTGGCTTGCCTGAAAACATTTGACAAGTTTAATATATTTTGCCTGGTGGATGTAATGTGGTATTGCAAGATAAGAGAGTGATGGGCTGCTGGCCCAAATTTTGAAACTCAAAGGTCTGATTGGTCCAGTACTGAGTTTCAAAACATGAGTTACTGTTACTGCGTTCCCCCAATCAAGGGCAAACCCTGCGTGCAAATTTTGAACCAATGTAGTTGGCCGTACCTAACCCTAATCAACAAAAGTTAGCCCTTGCAAGCAGTCACAAGCGATTATTTCCAGCATCTGAAAAAGTTGCAAATTCACAGACATTAGCCTACTGGCCACTGGCCAAACTAAACAGTTTTTCCCTTTCAGCCCTACTCAAGGTCGCAGGCCTATAAACCTGGATGAGAGACAACCTTTTCCAATTGTGTAACCGACTGTGGAACCCCTTTTCCTCTGTTTTACACGTTTTGGAGGACATCGTAAAAGTTGGGGCTTACTAAAGGATGCAGGTAAGTAATAGGCCGAAAACTGCATGCACGGGCCAAATTAGCATTTCGTGTCCTATGAACTTGAAGATCTGTAAAATAAAAAGACAAAAAAAGACAACTTTAGGCTGGCAAAGAGAATAGCCTACCCGCTTGCGTTTAAGTGAGATTTGGAAGAAATCGGTGCATGAAAACGGTCTATTTTTCGAGAAGTGTAAGCATAGATATTTCAAAATGGCGAGGGGTTTCAAGACTATTTTTAGGGGTGACCTTCTGTAGAAATAAACATCTTCAGAAGTCATCGGTTATTGAATGAAAATTTGAAAAGAAAATGAAATATCATAAACTGGGCTTTAGTTTGACGCGCGTCTCGCCTGCGAAACGCCTAGGAAATTTTTCCTGATTTTTTTTGAAGTTCGGGATTTTTTTACTGTTGGCTATGGTAGTTTATTTACTGGCCTGCAACTTTTTGCGGAAAAATCAAGGCGAACAGCGACCTCATTTTGTCCTTTGGCAACCGACCTTACGTGGCCCCATGCGGCATAATAATGCGATCGCATCGTCGGTTGTCGCGTAGGCTACAGAAGCGCAGCAATCTGGTATCCCATCATTTATTGAATTGCCTTCAGGGTACGATAAATAATGTATGAGGCGAAATTGGCCTGGTTGTTTCTT
Source organism: Acanthaster planci (assembly GCF_054643075.1). Lineage (NCBI taxonomy): Eukaryota > Metazoa > Echinodermata > Asteroidea > Valvatida > Acanthasteridae > Acanthaster > Acanthaster planci. Next base: position 13,878,321 of record NC_141782.1, read on the forward strand.
AGGAACCAGACCAATGGGGCTGACCGAGAAATTCTTGAATGGTGCAATGGCAAATGCCCAGCAAGCCTACCGCTGGCGAGTTCAGCGTTAAACTTATCCCGCACTCCCTCAGGGTGTTCTAGAGCAGACCTAAGATTCCTAAAATTCCTTCCCTGTCTGTGACCATCAAAACCTAATTTAAAACCAAACGTGAAGCCTTCTCCGAGATACATATAGCAGGGCCATAGCCATACAACCAACAGTTCAACACATCTCTATTTACTGGTGTAGGAGACTTGCGCGTGGGGAGTTGGTCCTTGTCCCTTTGTCGGCACATTTCTTTGTGGAAGTTTGGACTGCTGTTGGCCAAAATCGGCTGGCGGGGCCTCTGTGAGTGTTCCCTACCCGCAAATTTACTTGCTCTTGTAAAGCCTCCGGGCCTTTGCCATCATCGTGCCGGGGAATGCTTGCCCTGACATCTTGGGCAGGCGTGTTTGAAGCCACAATGCCCATCACTGTATCGGCCCCCTTATGAACCGAAAACAGAAACCCACGGCCAAGGACGCCTCAAAGGCACCATGACCGGTAACTCTATTTTGGCCATTGGGTTGAACGCCCCGGTTGCGAATTCGGGCTCTCCTCGAAAGAACTTGAGATATAATTCGGTATGAAAGTGATCCCAGGGGAGAGATACGGACTGACGCAGCTTGCGGAAATTTACGCCATACAGATTGTAATTGTCTCCTTCATTTGCGATTTGCCGTATGACCTCACGATATTTAAGAAGCTTTGCCACCTCACATGCAAATTTACTTGTGTAGATAGTAGTGAAAATCGCGAAGGCGGCATTCCATTCATTGAGAGATTTCGGGAGCTTTTTCTCCCCGTGTACAAGACATATGCCATCAAGCTTTGCTTTAGATGCTTGTGCTGGGTGAACTAGGTCACCGAATTCGACAAATTCACCCCTCCATATTTTATTTCTTAGTTCTTGAGTGACCACAAAATCCAGGGGCAAGGGTACAGACAAAGGAACGGAATCCTCCCCCGTGACGGACTCACTTGTTGCGGAAGAAACAGTCGCAACTCTACTGGCACCCATCGACTCAACTGGACTCGGCCCCTGCCCGAGCCCCGACTGAATCGGGGGTGCCGTTGATTGCGATGCAGCTGGTTCGACGTCAACCAGGTTCGGCCCCTGCCCGAACCCAATTCGTACCCATCTCAGTCCTGTCAGATGTCCCGGGGCTCGTCATGGCACTGCTGTCAGCCGAAGTTGCATCGCTTCTCCCAGCGAGTTTGCCCAGCTCCTCTTGCACCAGCTTCTTGATGTGAGCAGCAACGGAAGTAACTACGGCAGTGGTCACCTCCTCTATGGCGTTTGTGCCCAGTTGTTCCCGCACGTGCCCTCCTTCTACCTGCGCTTGCAAGTTATTATCCACCTCCGTGGCCGCCACAGGCTGGGTTTTGCTACTCTTCCTCTTCTTTTGTGGCCGAGCCCGTGGTTGTACCGCAGCAGACCCACGTTTCTTGCTCCCTGTCGCTCGGCGCATGCTGAAAAGAAATAAAACTCAGAAGCAGGAAACTGTTCAATCTGAAGTGTAACCGGAAAGTCCAACCCCTAATAGTTTGTGCACCAGCAATGGGCCTCTGTTTATCCTACTTTTGATTGGCATTTTGTAACATCTTGTGTTGGATTTCCAACTTAACCCCCCCCCCAGGGTAATTATCAGTGTATATAAGGACGCCTGGGCCATGGTCTAGAAAGACCATGACAGCTGAGACGGTATAGCAACTGTTCACACGAGCACACACAACAAAATTAAATAGAAAACGCACATTAAAGCACACAAAGAAACAAGAAACCCGTATCAAGAACAGGAAGTCAATGAACTAGCCAATGTGGTGTGGCTAACGGTGAACGCCTTTACTCAGGCTAATTGATGTAGATCTTGCATAGAAATTAACAAAGCACTGAGTAGCGCTCCAGTAAAGATGCGGGCCCCCTACTAAAGGTGCAATTTAAAAATTACGTGGATAGAATAATGGTGTGGCAACAATAACTGGCTGCACGTGGACTGTGAATTCTACCACCGATGAGGTAATTTGTAATAAAATGCAATCAGCTTTATGAGGGCTTTTGAGTGGTCTAGGGAAGTTTTCTCTGTAGGAATTACCTTAAAGTCTTAAGTTTCAAATTTTCGAGAAATGATTCAGGGACTTTGGAGAAATAATGCCCCATGAAAAGTGGTTTTTATTGTAGGTTTTTCCTGCCAATTTCAGCAAAGATTTATTCAATTTAACGCAAGGCCCATTTAATTTTGTTTTAAAAAGAATGATCCTTCACATAAGCAATCAATCATCAAAGCAAACATTCGACTTCGTTATTGGGCATTCTCCAGGGAAATACATCCTTTCAAATTTCATAAGGTAGTTTAATTCTTATTCGTCGAATGGCTTCGAAAGAGGTTGATCAGGCATTCGAATGAAAGGAATCTTGTTTTACTTGTTCAAAATTCGTTCCAGTAATAAAGGGTTTCTGAATAATGTAAACTCTGATTTCCAAGGGATACAGGTTTAACAGTGGATAATGTTTTTATGACTTCGTACAGAAATTTGGGCGGCCGGGTCCTTACAAAAAAGTAAGAATCGTAGGGAGGGAAAGCCAAATAATGTTTCCCGACTGCCGACAAGATTTTTGTAACATTACAAAACTGGATTTGTTTCGTTACTTCACAGCAAAACGTTTGTTGAGTCACTCAGCAAGTTATTTCCCTCTTGCACACCCACCGAGCAAACCGAACGCTCAAATGAAAAATCTTTTCCAATACAATGTCATATCGTGTTATTAACTTGCAATCGACTAACAAACCAAAAAACGTAGGTCAGTCACTCCCCTGTAGAAGACGAAGCTATAGAAATTGCCAGGCAACTTGTGAAATTCTGACACAGTTTAATTCAGGATGATAAATATAAATATATAAATAAACCTCAAAATAAAGGAAAAACCACTCAAAACAGCGACTGCTGACACCGTGGTAATACATTTAATACATTCCAGCGGACTCTTACACCAGAACGTCGTATTTATGGCATTCTTATTTTTCTTCCTTTTTAAGTGCTTTTGAATACAATTTGCTTGTCGGGAAGTCCGACAAATTTTGAAGAATCCGCCTTAATTTTGCTCATCTCGAAAAGGTGTGTGTGTGAGTGTTTTTTTTGGGGGGGGATTCAAATAGCCCACTTCACTTGTTCAAAAAAAGGGGAGGGGGGTATTTACCCACAGTGCCTTGGAATTTACGTCCAGGGCAATAAAACAGCCATTGGCTGCGCAGGCGAAACTGCAAATGGCCAGTGATAGAGTTACCCGTGGTGACTGATGTGTCTTTAAGTCGTCTACAATAACAATGATCAGTCACATTATGCACAGTAACATGACAACAAACTGGCAGCTATTAATTGGCAAGAGCAGCTCCAAGGCTTTGTTTTATTTGATTATACTACGGAGGTCATGTTGTCAACGAGCCGAGTAAGATATTATGTGGACCAAAGTGGAGGAGAAATTCAGTGGCGCATCCAACTTGGTTGATTGCTGGTACAAATGGCTTTGGATTTGCTTTGTGTTATTTTATTTTAAAATCGTTTTCCCCCGAAATTTCCTGTTTTCCAAAGTTTTTGTTCATCACCATTTCCTCGGGCTTTGTGAGCGGTATGACGATTTTTTGTTCGTGGGTTTGCGTGTTCAGGTACACTTTAAGTATACCTCCAACCATACATCGACAGAAAGGGGCAAACACTCGTGCATCCAGGACTGAAGTCTTGCGGGGGGGTATAATTTTTTTCCAATAATGATTGTCACATGTTTTTCCTTCGTGAAAAATGAATCACACGCCCAGGAGGTTGAGCCATTTCTACAAGGCTGGTGCCTTCAATGCCCCCAAACCCCATATAATAAATTAGTAACATTTCTGGGGAGCACCCCTTGTACCCCGCTACCGGTGGTTACACCACTGGGTGAACCTCTTTCCATCGGGCGGGGTGGAAGGAAATACCTTATCAGCTGTAAAGTTACACGCAAAACTATAGAAAGAGGGTAATTCCAAGGCATTTTACACCATGTGGATAGTTTCCACCCCTCCTTTCTTTTGCGTCTCTCATTTTCCACCCCCCCACAAGCTTTCAATTTTTTAACGGGGAACGCGCTCTCTTGCAGGCGCCCCGACGCCTACGTCCCTGGTTTTGTTGTACGATTCAAATGGTTTTTGTAGTCTTTTACAGACCGAATGGCGGTTGGAACTACCGCAGTAATGGATCGAGCACAATAAGCCAATCTTGGGACAAATTACATGCATAATAATGTGAGCATAAAATTCGTCATATTTGACTAGGCAATTAAAAGTAACGACCATCTTCTAAGATTTTTCCCTAGCGATGTAATACATAAAAGCTTTGTTCTTGTGGGGGCCAACGTAGTGTGTACTAGAACACCTTTGGCGAGGTGTAGGAAAGGAACACGAGAAGAGAATTCGCAATTATTTGCTACGGTATTTCTTTTCGGAGTGCAGAGGAAAGCTTCAAAGGCAAAATAAGACGACTAATCGTGTACTCATCATGACCGCCTCTGTCATAGTTCTCATGGGTAAGAAAACATTTTCCCTGTAATTTATTGAGATCAAAGGGTCAGTGCATTTTTCATCAGAACCTTTGAATTTTTTTCAGATGATTATTCTTGTTTTGACATGGTGGCTTTTTAGAGCAAAAAAAATCCATTTTAATTTTCAAGGGTAGACTATTCAATGTCATTCAGTGGATCAAAATCCGATGGTAATTGATAGTAGCACTTTAAAAACACCAGGTTCAGACTGGTGAAGGGTCAGATATGACCCAAAACAGGACATAATTTGACCCAGAAAGGGTCATGTCCCATGGGACCGAGATTCCGGGTCAGTCTAACACTGGTGTTTTTAGATTGTATAGCTTTCCGTCGCCGGGGGTGGTGGGATAAGTCACAAGCTGGGTTGGGTTAGATTGGAACCCACGACCTCCTGCTTAGTGGTAATTAACTACCGAGTTAGCCGGACTGTCGAGCTGCTGGTTCAAATCCAAACAACAGTTGGTAGTGCAAGCCGCTTTGTGTCGCGGAGATGTTGATTTTGTACCATAGGATTTACCCTGATACGGACGTATAGATGTACAGTGTCTTATTAGCGTGATCCGAGAATTACGAAGTAGTCTAAGGCTTGCTCGGGTATGATTGGTCCCCCTCTCCCACGGAAACCCAAATTAAAATAATTGATCGAATGCAGTACATTGGATTCGAGTCATCCACTGATTCCGGTCAAGATATGGCCGAGTGGCTCAGTAAGACGTCTGCAATTTTTACGCAGGAAGTCAATGGTTCGAATTTCGCCCGAACAAGATCATGATTTTTGTACCGCAAGTCCCAGACCACGTGCCAATACGGTGGTGTGAACATCGGTGTAAAGGGAATCCATGGGAAAAAAATGTCAGTGTTATTTTTAAAAGAATCTGTGAACTAAAGACTGCTGAATTTACTTATGATTTGCTGTTCCAGATTTTCGTCGTTATTGACAGTTGTTTGAGTACATTGCAATAAGTCACCGACCAACCTTTGATGGAAAATTCTGGCCTTATAATTTGAACACCCTGGAAAATGAGTCACAGGTCGCCAGTGAGAGGCCTTTGCCAACAATTTGCACAATGAAAACCACTAGGATTGCTCCAAATTGCCAACCCACACAATGTCTATTTTTATCAGGATGCCAGTTTTAAACACCAATGACGTCAAATGATGGGGACGGGGCATGCTCCCACCACTTTTTTTTTCTGGATGTTAACTTTTAAACAATTAGGGTAATATGCCAATATTTAGTTCATATTTCAGATTATTTGTTTAATTAATAACTCCAAAATGTTTAGGAAAAGCAAGTTTTAAATTAATTCATATACACCGTTTGGTGCTTAATTGGTGCAGTGGTGCACCTTGAAGTCAGAAAAATAGGAAGCTTTAAACACAGTTTGTATTTACACCTCATGGTGGCTTTTGATTTCTACTTTTCTTTTAGTTGCATTGTTTACTTTATAGTATTTGTGTACATTATAAATAAAATTATTTGAAAAATTAAACAAGTCTTGCAAAAGCACTAAAATAGTTTAAGCGGTCAGACGTTGCCTCAGACAGACCTTATACAATCCGAAATTGTCTGGGCCCCTTTTCAAGCCCTGGACCCCATACCGTTAGGGCTTCGTGCTACGTGCTAGCTTATACGCCATTGAAAATCGACTGATACCCACGATTAATCCAAAACCTCTTCCTTTTCCAGATGAAGATATAATGGACCTATGACTCATTTCTTGAGCGGAGCAGATTTTTTTTCATACATTGATGTTTGTTTTTCTCAGTGACCCTCTTGCCATGGTGTGTTTCATCAAACACTTGCTATTTCGGCCAGGAGCCGGACACGAGTCACAACGAGAGGCTCCGCTGGTTGATACCCTGGACACTAAATGACCACTGCGTATGTGCCAGCATCCGACTAGGAGGAGTAAACTCCAACCCCCAACAGCTATCCTACGAACCGTTCTACACAGACAACCCACTGTTTCGCACAGACGTAGAATAGGCATAAACATATACACCTATAAACTATAAACCTATAAACCTATACATGCGATGAATTATGATAACCAAGATAGTCACTGAGTGTAGGGTATGACATCCTTATTATTTTGTGGCTGCAACAAGAGAGCAGCCGTTATGTTCTTGACACTAAACGAGTAGTCATCGTCTCTGCCCCACTTCCGCTTACAAGAGTCATCACATTCAGCAGCATAACCATAGGTTTAAATCTTATGTGCACAACTTGTGAAAACTAGTTGCATGTAAGAAAATATCAGGTAGCTAAGAAAAACCAAAAAGATTGAAATTACTTAAAATAAGCCCAAAAACTAGAAAGCAAAGTGAAGATAAAAGTTTGTTAGAACAGTTTGTGAAGCTGACTACTAAACATCCTTGGACTCAAATGCAGTTATTCTCAAACGAGACACAAAACACAACTTGAAACAAAAGGGTTGACTTTAGGGCATCGCTCTTCGTGCCGCTAATCCTTTTCTTTATTTTAGTTTTTCAATCATAATTTACGCATAGCCTAAATTGGACATAAAAACATGGGGGCACGATTGCCCAAATCCTTGCCACGCTTGGCATCTTGTGGGCCCAAGAAACATGGCACACTTGCCAACCAGAAAACTTGCCCATCGGAACAAATGGGCGGTAGTCACAGTGCTTTTCATTTGGTTCCTTGACTAGACGTTCTTATGACGTTGCTAAATAACATATCGTAATGAATTTCAGAAAGTATGCCGATTGTTTCCACCGCTGGCAAATACCGTGTCGGAATTGGAAGCCCCGCCATAACTACCGTGTGCTTGGCGCAGTGTTGTTAAGATTGAACGCGAATTTGTTACTGCAACACTTTAAGGGCAAATTCAAAGTCTTCATATGAACTATTAGTTTATCTATTTTAAATCGAGACACTTCTGCCTGTCGCTCCCAGACAATTCCTGCCTCATGTCTAGCCTACTTCATTCAATGGTGGTGGAGGGGACTCGGCGGGTTTATTTTCATTTAACGGCAACGAAGAGCTATACCAAAGTGAATAACGGCGGTAGAAGCAGAGCGTGATTTGGAGTTCCATGTAACAATTTCAGGGTTGACCCGGCTGACCCACATATTCGCGATATGTATTCTTCTGAGTTCCTTCCATGGGGGGGGGGGTTGGCCAGGTGCCCTGAGCATGCTCAATATTATTTAGAGATCTTTCCCTCTATATTGCGAACAGGCTGCTCGAGGCCGCAACCTGGAACCCGGCACACATAACGTGTTCCTGCTGATGAGAATAATAAATGTTATCTTGATATCTTGAAGCGATAAAATGAACTAAACAAGAGGTGGTTGATCAAGCAACAAAGCATAATTAATTTGTCACATTGAATTAACATATTTGTAGATATAAACATCAGATAAACATAATAGTGTTTAGAGAAAGAAACGTTGTTTTAGATAAAAAAAGAACGAGACTCTTTGACCGTAAAGCCATGCTATAACTCAAGCGTAAGTAGTAACTGGAATCAATGACCAGGACGTACGTAGGATCAACAACAAACGATTTTGAAAGCGCAAACTCAGTAGTATACATGTAATAGTCCATAATATGTTACCAGCCATGCCTTCGAAAACTTCGTGGAATCGAACAATGTTTCAAACAATCTGTGTGAAAAATACCAAACATAGGTTGAAAAAAGCCTGCATTAATTGCCGTGATAAGTTCTCATACAGAATATCTAGATTAGGAACTCCTTCGCTGTGCATTCTGCTAAGATCTAAATATTTTTGCTGTTTGCTTCAGATCTAAATCTAACAGTCACCCGTTATCATTTGAGTGTATAGTTTGCTTAATGCAGGTTTTCCTCAAGGGTGTCGATTTCATCTTCAAGCATTCTTTTGAACAGATAATCGAGAAAAGCTTGTAAACTGATGACAAAAGGATTTCAACATGTAACAATAAACAAGCTTATCTTGAATTATGATACAGAGTCGGTATACGTTGTTTTAATCATATGTGAAATACCATTAATACCATTACGTTAATAAGTCACTTGCGATTTTCCACTGGAATTACTTCAATCTACCCCCAGAAATTTCAGCCTCTGAGTTAGCCTTGGATTTGAAAAAAATAATAACTTTCCAGTCAGTCTCGCTGGACGTGTAGCTCAGCGTCGTTTCACAAGGTACCATGGTCATTAATCTAATTGTAGCTAAGTACTGTGATGCGGTCGGATGTTCTATTAGTAACTGCCGGTTGTTTACCTGTTACCGTGGTAACACTGTGACTGCTCATGTTTTTATGAAGAGAGCTCGTGACTGTTGCTTGTGAAAGACTATAGACTATTCGCTCTTTTTGGGTTAAATTATGTATGCCGCATTACATGGTGAAAACGGTAAAACACACAGTAAGTTGGCTGCCTTTAGTTACATTGACATATAAATTATATAGATTTCTGTGCTAATTAGAGTTTCCTTTGAAACACGTTACCACGTAGAAGTACTGGTACGTACACCTTTGGCTGTGAGACAGTGTGAGACAGAAACTGAGCTATTAAATGTGTGTTTAATACAGTGTTCTTCCAGACAAACCTTGTTGAGTAGTACAAAATACAAAGAACCACCAGGCTATTTCTTTGTCCATTTACTTACTGTACTAATTAATGACGTCTATATCACATCTGGCACACTAGTCTCTCAGGTAATTTGGATCTAGTAGGTAGTCATGGCAAAGTATATCAAATTACAACTCGAAAATATAACGGTGCGTTGTCAAAATAATAAGCTGTAGCTGTTACACATCATTAATTGTATTTTTAAGAGTAAAAAAGAGCACAATTATATGTATGATAAGTATCCTTGGAATTGGACCATTCCAGACTAGGACAACAAATGACACAAGTTATTCATTTTAATCTGTCAAAATAAGCCCCAAACTCGTATATCTTACTGTGTGCACTATTTCAGAATTGGTCGTAGAACGCAGGACAACTGAATTGTAAAATAGGCCTGCCTACGTTTATTTACCTGTCATAATTATAATCTGCTGTACCTAATACCAATGACCAGTCTACCAAATGGGAAGAGAACAAAAGAAAAATACTGGCTTCGCATGTTGCTTTCAAGCCGTACCTTTTTTTGTTTTCTTAGTTTCCATTCTTCATCTTTTGTGTTTTTGTTCTTTTACCTTTTTGTTTTTGCCACTTTGGGCAGTGTTTGCAGGGTCAACCCGGATATCGCCCGCCAGTTGGCTTTATTTAAGGGTCGGCTATAATGAAACTTAAAGCGAGGTTAACTCGAGATTTTTGAAAGAAGAGAGAAATGATAACTGTAAAATGAAACTTAAAGACCAAATTAGTACCCGTGTTTCGTTTAATTAATTTCCTTTAATTTAAAAAGTGTAAAATGAACATACGAAATGCACGTTAGTGTTTCAGCCAGATTTGAAAAAACAAATACTGAAAGGGGGCTTAGAACGCATGCCAGCCATAAAACAATCTGCTTTCATTATTCACGTTTATATTCCGTGTACCATTTTTTTAACTGAATATTTCTGGTTTTTTTTTTACTGGCGGACATGGGTTGAGTGGGTGCAACGGGGATCGTGCAATATCGGCGAATATCTAATTTTTTCTCATCCATCAAAGTGCATAAGGCCCCTAGTTTAGTCACACTCCACATAAATACCACAAAAGCTTTCCTAAAAAACTTTGGGTTGTTTTTGGTGCTGAAAAAGTCGCTCTGGACTGTGCCCTTCAAACATAATGTGTTTTACAATCGAGAGTAACGTAATTACGTAATTAACGTAACTAAGTTGTGACATTTCGATCATAGGAAAATCTTTCTAGCAGAATAGTTTGCCTTTGAGAAAGATTCTGCTAAGATCGAAACGCCAGGCCCTCCATATTTTGTTATTTGTAATTTAGGTCACTGTAGTCAGCAAGTAGTTTGCAGCTGTTTGGTATTACATATCTATGGAAATTGTGACACTATTTTGACAATGACTGGATTTCACTTTTGTAACATCAATGTCTGAGACAACTTTTAATAAAAACTCACTACGTTACCAAGACAACACTTACGTCAATCCCTGCTTGTCTGACACATTCTGGTACGATATATCCAAACGCAGATGCTCGACAAGGGCCTGAAAGGGGGGTGGTAAAAAAGCCGTCTACTTTTTCTCGCTATTAAACGCCTAGCTAATTTTAGTAGGCAGAGCCAAGTTTTAGATGCCAAACCACAGCAGCGGAGACTGCAAGTGATGATTGACAAAACCATTGTAATTTCACTGCCCGCGAGCAACGCATGGCCCCTGGACAAAAAGCTATAGCGATCCTTGCTCACCATAACCATTAAATTGCTTCGAGCCCAATTCCGTGTAAAGCCTACATTGGCTTCCAATGGATTTTAGGCCCCCATATATGGGTTTAATTGAAAGAAAATGGCGGGAATAAAGCCTTTTGTCGAAACTGGTCTATATTTGTCAGCAGAATGTCTTGTTATTGTGATAAGAGAAATGAACTTGCCTATTTAAGAGATCCTCCAAACCTCCATTTTATGTAATCAATAAGGTAAAGAAGGATTTGCTAACACATTGAAAACGAATTTCACCGGCCCCCATAATTAGCCGAAATCCTTGGTTACCGCAACCTACGTCATCATCTTTTCTACAAACTGATGAAAGGATGTAGCCATAGTAACGGAGCCACCAGAACTGCCTCGCGATGGAACTGAAGCCTTTTTGAGCTAGTGAGGGATGATGCCACTTTAAAAATTCATTTGCCGCTCATTTGTCATCTATCATTTTTATCATCATTATGCTGTAATTTTGAATGGAATGCATAATTATGGCTTTGCAAGTTTAGTTACGTTATAAGGTAAAAATCGTTGTTCTTCGAAATTGTTCGATCACGAGATTTGTGCAAGGCAGCTGTGTTAGCTATTTGTCTTTCGAGAAAACAATAGAAACTTCAATTGGCTCCCACCCAAAAGCCCAGATATTTAGCTTCAAACCTCCTCCCTTAGGTTGAGCAGACGGAGGGCGGATACAGACATTACTCTTTTACGATTGTTATTTTTTTCATCCGTAAAAGAGCCTCGCATGCCCTCCAAAGGAAGGTGTTGGTAGCATTTTTGTAATCATCGGCGCTCCAATTGGAAAGCTTTGCCCCTGGTGGAAACGGCACTGGTTTGATTGAACTGTACCTGCGGGCACAGCATTTTATGTAAGCTATAGGGAGTAAGATATTTAGATTTCTTGGGTCAAACCGTTCAAATAGATTTCTCAAAATCATTATTTTTTTCAAATACTATTTTCAATAACACTTTATTTTTCAATAACTCTAAGTTGCTCATATCCGGTAGTGCCCCTTAAAGGAATACTGCAGTGCTAATGACAAAGTCCACATGAAGGGCCCTCAATTTGGAAAATTCTTTTGGTAAACTAACATCCCTTTTCTTTTGGATTTAGAAATTAAATAGTAAAAAAAGTCATCCCCTTATTACCTAAAGAAGCTTCATTTTACCTGTTCGGGGGGGGGGGGTTAATCCCTGTCAGTGCCCCTGAATCTGCATAATGAGCCCACCTTAATTAAACCAATGGTCCAAGATTCAATCCCATACTGCTGTCCCACATCCTTTTTAATTTGAGGCATCTGTTTTTAACTTGATGCTGCAGAGTGGTCATGTTGTTGCTCTTTCACGAAATGTGTTTCTCAGCTTGGATTAGCTTTGTTGAAGCTAACTCGGCCTCATGTCAGCTGGAAAGGGGCAGGACTTATTACAACCTGTTCCAACCTGCTGCCCTTTGGAGAGTACGTTCACTTTAGACATGATAAACGTCAGGCCATTAACTGGTTGTATACAGTTGAATGATACGTCGTAATGCAGGGAGCTTTCACCCGTATTTTGCCGCTTGTGCGCCATGCAACCAAAAAAAGAAATTGATGAAATATTCATGAATGTCAGATTGGCCACATCTCGAACGAAACGATGAAATGATGCTCTTCAGGCAGCATTGGTTCCGGGGAGTTCATAATGACGCGTAATGATGCATTGTCAAATGAAATTTTGCTGCGCAGTCGAAAGTAGTCCAGCACCGGCTCAATGATATAATTTCATGAGGCTCAGACGCCTGGTTTCAATGCGGACCCAGCCACACCCGGACTCGGACGCACTAGCAACAGCTTCAGCGACTTTCTCTCAATCATTCGATATCTCTGATTGAGTGAACTCCACGCGGAAGAAACGATTTCTTCACTGCTGTTGGAGACTCCCAGTCCACACCATCACTGTCAGTGCACCACAGTCACTCGGCCAAGATGGTTCAGCGTTTGTCTTGGGCTCCCCTAGCAGCAGTTGTCTTGAGTAAGTCAAAACATTTTCTTGTTTGTTGTTGACATTTGATGGGTACAGCCTACGGGCAAGGGCTTCAGCTGTTGAGTTGTAAAAATGATTATACTGACCTGCTCACTCGTTTGGAAATTAATTGTGAAAGATGGCAGTTCCAGATTGTAATGTAAATTGGGAGTAACTTGAAAAAAAGGACACCTGTTTGATTTTTCTTGAAAGGAAACGTTATCAACAAAACTCTTTTCGTGACTATACGATGGGCATTAAAACATTGAGCCTTTCGCTATGAATTTCGCTCAATTTTTGCGCGTTTCGACATCGGCACTCCAAAAGGAGCTATATGCCTCGTTGTATACTGTTTCCTGAAGTTACTGTATATCGACAAGCTCGAATGAACTAATTTGTGAATGATGGCAGTTTTATATCAAAAGATAAATTCGGAGTTACTGGAAACATGAAACATGCTTGTTTTTTTCTTATTATGAACGTTATTACCATTTTTCATTACTGCGCTGGTACGCATTTTGACGATGACACCCCGAAATTGTAGTAGCTGTCGTGATTCTTCAACTATAAAAAGACAAATTCTGGACAACATGATGTCGGCGGAGAGTTTGGAGATATAGTTTCTCTTATTACAATGTGGAATTAGAAACAATTTGCGCATCTTTGTTATGGAATATGACTAACAAATTATTATATCATTAAGAAGATGTAAATGACTTTTATAAAAAAAGTTTACATTGTGAATTTATAAACAAACTTTATATAATTGCCAAAGGAATATAATGAGGTATAAATTAGAATTTATGCTTACATGTATTTGCATACTTCTGATTTACAGTGGCTAATAACTTTTTAATTTCTTTGTTTGTTCCACTTACTCCTTAGAGGATAAGTGTGAGAGCTGGTTTTTTATATTATTTAAATACATCTACATGTTATTCATTAGCTGATCTAGGAGACGCACTTTACCCATCCCCCACTGTTCAGTTATGACAGGGGATGCATTTTCTATTTCCTGATTCCGTTTTTCAACTCAGTATTTAAAGTTTGCCCAGAGATGACAAAAACATGCCCCGTTTTACTTGTTCTATTTTGACCTGTTTTTATTTGTTTATTTAAAAAACGTGGAGTTTTGAATTGCATATGCTAATAATTTCTAAATCAATCTCGTGCAATCCACGGTGAAGGTATAAAAACCTTAAACGCGGCTCTAGAGTGTCAGGCTATTTTCTGTCAAAATGTTATAAACCAAAGCATGCACCGGACTATAATTTAGAACAGAACCATTGCGATTACAAATTGCTGCATTCACTCTGACGGTATGAAAACAGAATATTTCACAGTATCAGTCAAGTCTTTGCTGAAAATAGTGTTTTATGTTCCATTAACGGTACTAAAAATGTTAATCAAACTTCAGTGCTGACATCAGCAAAACATCTTGTTAGCAAGTCGTTAGAGCACAGACGACCATGCTGATAAGGTTAAGTGGTGAATAAATTGATACACTAGTTAACCAAATACCGGTACCCGACAGAGTATGGTAGAACATTATCAGGAATATGGCTTGAGGTTTCACTCTCTCTTTTCGAAGTTGAGAATGGCTCAAAATATCCTGAGACGGTTTCGGTGTTGTAATTATTGTGATGCTGCATCTTGAATTTGTTTCTAATGCCTAAAATGTCAAATGCAATGTTCTCTCATTTCATTGCTGTGTAATAAAAAAAACCAGTTGCCCACTGCTTGATGACAATGACCAGGAATACACAAACTTGAATTACTTATTTATTACATTATTTATATACATTATATTGTAATTCTGCCATGTTGTCACACTGTATTGCATTAGAGATTTTTGCATGTATTTAATTTATATCAAATGCATGTACAATGTATTAGGAGAAAATCTTCTTTTTTTTAAATCGAAATTGGGGCTGAGTGGGCCCGGGTCAAGAAAATTTAGAAAAAAAGTCGAAATTTAAAAAACAATGAAAATTTTGAGTGGCCCTTATAAGAGGGTTGGACTTTTTGATTCTATCAAGGCAAATCAAAATAAATAAATAAAAACGCACGTTTTGTAAAACTTCGAAGTAGCAAACATATCTGTGGACTAAGCCAGATAAACATTAAAACGCGTGTCACTCTCAAAAGACCTAGGCAAAGAGGACGACAAACCTGAAACATTACAATTAAAACTAATGGCAAAATAAGCAACACTTTTAGAAATTACATTATTTGGAAATCTTACAGAAATTAGAGTCGCATAAAATGCATAGATATTACAACAGTACATATATTACATTTGGAACTTTGTAGCATTTGCAAAAACACCGGATTTGGCGATAAGAATAAATGTGTTTTTGAAAAATAGCAAGTGCAGCCTTATTTACAATGGGGACCAAGTAAGTTACAACTTTCTAATTTCACAAATCTCTAACATTGTCCTAATAAGATTTATTACGTAATATCTCCAATGATTTAGTAGCAGAATAGAAAAATAGTAGAATGGTAGCAAGTTAAGCACCTATATATACGACACTGCGGCACTGACTGGAGTCATTTGACTTTACGGCTTATGGTGGAAATGACAAAAGCAACTGTATCAGTAATGGAATTTTGAAAGTATCTTCGGTATAGAGCCTGAAAGTAAACGGTCACGCAGCAAACTTTCGGAACCGTCACGCGGTCCTTCTATGGGAATTTTACATTGGGCCGTCCTATCATCTCGTTCGATAATTTTTGGAAGAATGATTCCAACTGACACCACCCCATGAATCACTCATGTTGGAATTTTACCTTTGCTTCCTCAAGTAATATTTAGGAAAGGCACCTGGAGATGGGTAAAAACAAATGTCATTGACGACCTTTCACGTCCGGCGATGTCGTACCTAGGTCTCCTTGTTTATGCACGTTTGTTTTCACTCCCCGACGCGCTTAGGTGAAAACGAGATTGCACAACGTTGCTGCAGTCAATGGGTTCAAGATTTCGTTGAGTTGACATCACGCAGTTGTTGTCAGCAAAGGTTAGATATAATATCAGAATCTTTCGTAAAAGTAATTTATTGCTTTCAGTTTATTACTTTTTTATAGTTTTTTAAGAAGTAACTGAACGAGAAAATATTACAAATTGTAAAATCTTTGCACCTTAGTTTTCCTCTCCAATTATGGATTCCGAAGGCGCGCCATTAGCGGTCAACATCCGGGCTCTATTGCCGATACATGGGATTATGTCATGGCTCTATTTTCTACCAAGTAATTCAATTCAGAAGCTTCTGAGACTAAATGCTGTATAAGGTCTAAGGGCGTTGACGTTAAAATAACCAGATATTAGATAACACTTTTCTATTTGTAATTACCATTCAATGGAATTGACACGAGATAACATGAAATGGGTATAGAAATGGATTTAGTTTAATTACAATTTTTAATATTGAAGACGGACATCAATGCTGATTTCCAAACGTACAGCCATGTTTTCGGGTTTACACTTACAACCAGTTTAAAAATGTCAAATGGTAAGAAGTTTAAAAATGCCAAATGACAAAACTTCAAGCAGTCGTGTTTCATGACTTGAAACGGGCGTGGTGTTCACATCTTGGGATCTATCAGAAATTAAGTTCAGCAATAATTTTTGTCGTCTGATCTTTGCTCCTGGGTTTGACGAAGTGTAAAAACAAATCAGGTGCGCCTTAATTTATGAATATTCATAATAAGCAATGCCTTATACGGACAACCACTCTTATGTATTAGTACATGCTTATGTAAAAACAACACCCGCTTCTTCTCTCTGTGGTGCGAAGTGTAAAAATGATATCTAAATCTAGCAGCGGGGACAATTTTGCACGGGTGACGTATGTTTCGCGCGCTGTGTGGATGTACATGTACGTGTACATGATGCAAAACAAGTATAGGTGCCATCCCCTGTTTCAATTTTCATGGCTGAAAACATCACTCACCCACCCTTTCCCCTACCCCGTCTCCCCAATTTTCGGCACAAATTTACACCGTCTGACCAGGTAGGCAATGCACTTGACATAGGCTTGTGGTTTCACAGTTCCGATCAAGTGTAAAACACAAGCAGGGACTTGTTGAATCTACGTCCTGCTTAAAATCTGGATGACCATTGTTAGAGAAAACAAAGGACATCCATCACCTGGGAAGAGGATAAACCAGGAAGCAGGAGTAGAGAATCAACATTTCCTGTGGAGCAAGCAGGAAACAATCCGAGAAATTACTAAAGCAAAGCTCAAAGGAGAAATATGGAATAGAATGTAAGAAAACTTAAATAGGGAAACCTACAAATGAAAGCATGGTCGCAGTCCTACATGCTAGGGGCTATAACCCCAGACCTCATTTGGGTTCGGGGCGACATAAAAATGGATCACCCTACACAAAAATACATTTCAAACTATCTAGTTCACTGCGTGCGACTCTCCAGTAGCCATCAAAAGCTGGCCTGCACCGATGAGGTTGATGTTCGGAGACGAGTATACCAAAACTTCTTTTGGTCAGACGGTTTCCGACCTGGACGATTATCGAAAAGCCCTGTTAGTTTTTACCTGTTTTGAAATTCACCACTGAAATATTTCAAAGCTGCTCTCCTGAATTTATTGAATTATTTATTTAATTATCTAAATTAATTATTAATTTAATTATCTATCGTTGGTACTCATGAGAACCAAGTTATGGAGTGGAAAACAATGTGTTCGCAAGGTGTATATTGTGTCGGCAACAAGCTCTCACGAATACCTCTTTCTTTCTCTTGTTTTTCATTTAAAAGCCATCGCTGGGCTTCATGAGGTTTCAGCCAAGGTTTGCTACTTAAGTCAGGAGCCGGACCCATCTCACAACTGGAGGCTTCGCTGGTTGATCCAAGGAACACAGGAAAACTGCATATGCACCAGCATCCGAGTTGGGGGTGTGAACCTCAGATTCCAACAGCAGCAATCCTACAAACCGTACCTCACAGATAACCCACTGTTTACCACGGACGTCGAGAAAATACGCGACTACTTTGGATGCAATTGTAAGCGATGATTTATTTCTCAGTAATCATGCTTTTTGTCGTCGCAACCTGAAAACGACTGCGGAACCTTATTTATTTTACGAAATGGTGGGCGCGTTGAAGTACTTTGCTTTTGTACGTAAGGAATTAACACCAGTGACAAAAAATCTAACAGATAACAAATGACAGTCCCATTTCTCCTCGTCTTTTTTGTTTAATAAGCAAAGTTATACAGTGGTCGAGCTGAATTTAATTATTCTGATTAAATATTTTTTACTGGAATAAAAACAGAGATGCCCCCTTTTTTGTCATAATTCGTTCACATCTCACTCTTTAAAATGTAAGTTAACTTTTTTTATCAATTCACCTGACATTGGCTTAAACTCAACAATATCAGAAACCTATTCAGGATAACACATGAAATATTTGGACAAAAGGTATCCGTTACTGCCTAAAATATAATCTCTTACGGTCAGCAGATCTGTGTTACTAGTCTTTAATATTAATTTTTTTACAGAGCAAAAGATACATATTAATTAATTTTAATGAAACTGTGTTGAAGTGGCAACAACGCAGCTTGTTTTCATTCAAAGACCAGCATCTACTTTGTCCAAAGGGAGTATCTTGAACGAGCATTGTTTGCACGTGAAGATATAGATTTGCATCCTGGCAAAACAATGTATCTTGGATGTGGTTGGTTTCGCGCTGTCAAGGTTCTTCTAAGGAAGGTGTTCAAAACAAATGAAAACGATGTCATTTATATCCGATCTTTTCTGCTAAATGCTCCGTAAATAAAGCCAAGAGCAAAACTACACAAGAAATGTGTAACACGTAGATACAGGGGTTTGCTTGAGCAATGACGATACTAAATCGTTTGCAACATGATGAAAAACATTGTTCTACCAAAAGAAGTCACAGGATGCACCTCAAAAACTAGTCCTGAGATAACAGACTAACTCGAAAAAGACACTTAACTATGTACAATTTTCTAACCGTGCTGATTGGAAGCCTCAAATCACCACAGTCTCTCCTATTTCAAAACAGCGTGGAACAAGTTTTTGTAGTAACACAAAGCCCCTCAAATGATTCTTGACTGAGGTCAATTTTTGGTTGGACGAAAATGAACACAGCGAAATCAAGTAGTAAAGATACACGTCTGTTCGTGAAATCGAAAATCCACGTTTACCTACATCCTGGTCCTTTTCCCAATGCATTTGTTTCCATATGGAAGGGGCACCTATGGCTAAGTGCATCCAGCGGTGAATGGAACAATGAAAGTCTGAGTTGATCTGCTTTTTTACCTTTCAAGTCAATAGGTCTATGTTTTGTACTTATGCGAGGGTAGTCAGGGTTTTTTTTCGTGAAAGCACACAATGCAGTTATCAAGATTTTTGCCCCTGAAAACTTCAATGTAATTTTCTCATTTATATGATGTTTTGCTTGAGCAAAAAAGTCAAGTAGGATGTTGTAGAGCAAAAAAAGTGCAAAATATCGAAATGTAATAACAAATGTCATTGTCCAAGTGTTTTGCGTTTCGTGAAAACGGTGACGACTAACACAGATTTTGGCTGCACGGCATTAATGCGTCTGATAATAGGGACTTTTTTGTTGTTTTTCTATACACCTGGTCAAACACATGTATGTTTAAGAGGGAAATTATTAACTGCGCATGTCCTGTTTTAGGGTCATTTGCATGCGTAATGAGGGCCATGGGAATTCATGCCATTGCAAACAGCAAATGCAAACAGCTGCTTCATTTCATGAAATTTACGTCTTATTTTCACTTTGGAAAAAGAATTCCTGCCCGAAATATTTTCATGGTAGGAGAAGGCCTTTTCCTGACGTGTTTTGCGAAAATAAAATGGAGAAGAGTACCAACGTGGTCAAACTAGGGATTTTTGTGAAAGAAAGGTGTGAAGGTTATAGATTTGTTGACAGTTTTGCGGTAGAGTTTTTCTCTTTCCCACCGGATGCGTTTGCATATCGATCTAACTCAGTACCGATTCCGTTCGTTCCGCATAATCTTACGGAATTGTCAGCCTAAGAATTCAGTGACTCCGGAACAAAAAACGAACACAAAATTAAAGTAAGTTAACATTAAGTTTATTATTGAAACCGAAGTCTATCCGTCAATATAAAACTGCCAAGAAAATGTTGACATTCACGGTACATATTCCCAGTTTTACATGTACTATGCACGCATGAACCGCACGAACATGTACATGTACACCGGCTTCGTCGAAAATTTCCATTTACCTGAACATGCACACGTTCGCCGCGGCACGCGTGTAACAGGCCGGAGTGTAGGCCTACTTTGCAAGATATGTGGCTGGATCGGTTTTGTGCATGTAAAACACGTATAGATTACGCTGTGCAGAGGTATCAAATATGATTCATGAAAGACGAACAAAAAATCTAGTTACATCGAAATGGTAGTATTGACTGTGTAGTTGGGATTCTGGCCTGTCGTATGCAGTGTCTCGCTGTTCTGGAAAAACTTATAAAGTTGATAAATTTAGTGGAAAAAGACCAAATGATCGATTAAAAATTGACTAAATTTATCATCTTAGCAACCACTTTGAGGCTAAAGTTCATATTTAGGTAGCATTTCTTTTCGTGATCCTGCAGTGTTTTATTCGGTTTAAGCCTTCTAGAGAACATACAAAGAGTTTCAATGTGATCGTTTGTTAACATTGTGCAAACAAACTCTTTAAAACGAGAAGGCTCAACAGAGGATTGACAAGTTGCTATGGACATTTTCGTATGGTTCACGAGGGTCAGGACAAGTAACGGCCGCGCACGGTCGAAGTCGTTAATTTCCACACGTGTGGGGGTTAAACACACGTGAACAGTGACCGTTTAGCATGCGACACGCACGTAGCCGAGTAACGGAATTATCACTTCGGGTTCCGCAACCGGTTTATCCATAAGTGAGTTTAACATTCAAATGATCCACATAATTGTACCTCTTGTTTAGGGAGGAATAATGAAGTGTACCATTGAAGATACTCTATCTAATACCAAGTGACATGGAACAAAAGCAATTGTACGATATGTTCAACGTCGTCGTGTGCTGAAGAGGTGGTGTGGATTCGTCACGAGTCATATCATTATAACGACATTGTGACGTGTGATAATGAATTATAACTGCAAACAAGGTGTCATGTCTTACCGACGTTGAGCAGAAGCAGCCCCTCATCGGTTGAACAGCCCCAGGTTGGTGGGGAGTGTCCGATCGAGCGCCATCTTGCCGGTATGCCTGACTGCGAGACAAAATCGTAATGCAGTTTCCACCAAAGGAGCTTATGTTGCTGCATGGAGCGAATTATGCCCTCTCTTGGCCTGTTGCGTTTCACACCAATTCATTTCTCCCTGTAGATCCTGCTGACTGCGAGGAGTGGCTGGATGCAGGATACAATACCAACGACGTGTATACCATCTACCCAATGCAGTATCAAAATGGCTTGCAGGTCTACTGTAATATGAAGAAGAATGAGTCACGTTGGATGGGCCTCCAGGGAGGTTGGATTGTAAGTGTCTTTTTGTATAACTTACTCTTTCACTAATATCTTTTAACTTTATCAGTCCCAAACAAATTGGAACATTGCGATTGAATTGCTAGAACTGTTTAAGCACTCTGTAATGTGACGAGAGAAGGGCACATAGAACTAAAAAGTGATATTGACAACAAAATACAGAACTTGTTGGCAGACCCCGCTTATTTCAAGAAAGGCATGAAAGTTAATTATTGGCCATATTATGGTCAACAATTAACTTTGATGAAAGTTGAAATATTTTGTTTCATTTTCAGGACTGATCACAATAATGATCAAGCACTGTCAGACTGTGCTATCTCCAATTCAAAACAAGTGTTAATTTCTACTGAATGACTTGAGCACATGCATGTTAGTTTTGCAGAAGTCTGCTAGTTTGTTATCACGAGTTTGTCGGGGTTAACGGGTCCGTATACAACGTTCGTGTCTATGTTGCGGGCATTGAGACGTTCGTAGTCGTCGGTTTAAGATGTACATTTGGTATAATTTAGGTAATTGTAATTTTTCTCAGGCTTAATGTCACGCTAATTAAACGTGCGTTATCTTTGCAAAGGTTTTCTGGTAACTGTAGTGCTTGTGGAGTCGCGGTTATTTCTACTTCCTCGTTGTGTTTGATCACCGAGTTTTTCTGCTTCTTCGTCCAAGTCTGATTCTGGCTCGAGATCGTTTGGTTTTCTTGGTCTCATCTTTTTGTGACAACCATAGCCGCTATTGTCGTCATGTATAAATACTAAATATGATTCACCGGTTAAATCGAACAGTTGATGCAACAAAAACAATCGTTACATTGGTCACAATTGGTACAGAGTTTACATTCGGTTCAGTTGTCACAGCGCTTGCAGGTATCGGAATTATTGCAACCGGTACATTCTTTACAATTGACACAGCTTTCACAATCGCGATAATTTACGCAGTTGTTGCATTGGTCACAATCGTCGCATTGGTCGCAATATTTACAATCAACGCAAGTGATGCAGTTTGTGCAATAGTTGGTGCTTTCACACCGATGCAAGTTTCGCAGTTAGAACAATCATGAGATCTTTCACAATTAGTGCATTGCTTACAATTGGTAGAATATGAACAACTTTTACTATTTTCACAATGTTCACAGTTGGTGCAATCTCGACATTCGGTGCAAGACTCACAGTCTTTGCTATCTATGCAATTGGTACATCGGTCGATATGAATAGAGTTTAAACAATGATTGGAATCACAAGCATTTATCACTTTCAGAGACTCGTTTTTTTGGTTTTTTTTTTTTGGGGGGGGCAAAAGTAGCAATTGACGTTGTGTTTGTTGTTTGGCATATCTGTTTTTATTATAGGTTTTTAAAATTCTATTTCATTTTTTCTTGAAGCTTCAGGGGAGAGTAAGGTTTTTTCATTTTTTCCGAGAAGTGGGGGAAATCCCGGAAGTAGGGGAAGTCACGGGGGAGAGGTCCGGAAGTAGGGGAAGTCCCCGAGAAAGGGGGTCGATGAGGTATAGGAGGGTAGGGCTGCTCTGGAACTGTCTATCACATTCTCCTCGCCCAGGGACAAATACTACAATGTGATGTAAGAATAATGGAGACAGCGTGGATCCAGACTTGTCTTGAATATTCAGCTAATTCCAATAAATCGGAAACTGTACGTTTCTAAAGTTCGTTGCCGACCCCTGCTAAAATCCCCAAGTTGTGCGTTCAGTAATACGGTTTCTAAACGGGGCTTAATTTCTTGAGTATTTATTTAATCCTTTCAGGCGTAAGGTAAACCTAATTTTGATTAATGTATTCAGCCCCATTTAAGTACTGTTATAAACAGAAATGATGAGATTGAAAAGCAATAAGAATGTTATTCCCTGGAAGCAATGAACGGGATTAAAATAGAAACACCTTTACAATACATTCCTAGATAGGAGACACATTTGCACTCTACCTCCGTTTTATCATGCCATAACGCCCAGCCATATAGGGGATCGGGAGAGTGGCTTAGCACTTGAACTTGACATTAACTCTCCAGTGAAGTACTTCTTTTGGCTTTGGCCGTGGTGAATAGTTTCTGATCGGTTACAACATCTCTCGACAGACCTTTCAATATGCATATCTTTCTATACTCTCAAATCTCCCAGGCAGAAACATCATGATTTGATTTGTTGTTTTCTGTGACAATCTGTTTTCAAGTGCATGGTTCCATTGAGTTTAGAGTTCACATAACACCTCTGCTCAGATATCAGACACGGTTGTTCACTGTCACGGTCTTGATACCAAAGCATCGATCAATACAGCGGAGTTCCTGAACAGATAAACCCTCCATTATTTATTTGCTAAACAAAGCCACAATATTCACATCGGCATGTGTAAAGATTTTCATAATAAAGTTATTTCATACTAAAAGTACCTCAACAAATCAATTTTAATTGCAAAAAAACTCAAATGTTCACATCAGTGACAAGGTAAATTTAAAACGTCAACGGTTGCTTCCCAAAAAAATTAAGGTTGAGATTTGTAGACATTATTAGGCTGTCATCTACAAAGTGTGTTCCCCTGCATACTTTTCCACAAAATAATTCCTCTCTTAAAAACATGGGTCGGGCTAGACGTCCTCTGGAACACCGTCGACCTTTACACCTTTTTAATACCTCGCAACGCTAATGTTGGTAAATGTTAGAAGCATTCAGATGATGTGCCCGCTGCAGCTTAAAATAGAATTTTTTTACATGTACACTTAATTAAGCCCTCTGTAAGATCAGTTTTTATCTGTCTTGGATATCAAGCGTATTTCCGTCTTTTAACGTTGTGTAAGTTTCCGATGGCTAATCTTTTGTTATGTCTGTATGTTTCTATTCTTAATTATACTAATAGAATAAGGTCAGTCAAATTACACTGGTGTGGCTGCGTCCTGCTTTCACCGTTAAAAGGCAAACAAGATGTGTTATGTCAAAACGTCCAACTACATTACTACTACTCAAAATGTCCAACTTCATTAGCCTCAATACATTGTTCCTATCTTTATATCGCTGAGTGTACGTAGAACGGCCCACCCAGCAGACTTTACTCCCATCAAGCTCGAATAGTCTGGAATAACTGGAATATTCCCAAAAGAAGGCATGAGTTGGTATCTGCTTCCAATTTGTCGAAGGCGATTTTTACACTTCACTGGGCCACTTCCCGCTCGAAGTTGGTCTTTTTATTTGAGCATTATCAGTCTGAAAACTGTCCAAATCCAGAAATTACGATGTAATGGAAAAAAAATATTACTTCTTACTTCCACTTTACTTTGTTGCCACTTCGCGCGGCATCCCGCTAGTAGTATAGAAGTCAAAACCCATGGGCTTCGAGCTGGACCAAGAGAGGGCGCAGTTTCTTAGCAACGGAGGCTCAGAATTCGCTCGTCGCCAAGCGCCCGAACAGTGCCATTGACGAACCAAAAAATTAAATAACGCTTCGCTAACAAGAAATGGTAACCTTGGTGTCACAGGTAGTGCAAAATGTAGCCAATCACAGTGCAGGGCTATCAGCCCTTCCCAGTGCCCAATTTGAGTGCTGGAACACTCTTGAAAGGCCGGAACTGAACTTTGCTGGTTCACGAACGACCAGGAAATGCACGCGTCACAGTCGCACCGCTACCAACAAATTGAACACTCCTAACCAACGTAGCTTTCTTCAACCGATGTGGGGGTGCTTATGTTCGAGGCAGATGTGGTGTTTCAACTTTGAACTTGTTCCTATGGCCATTTTAAGTGCAAAGCCAGACAAGTGTGTAGGCCCGTGCACATTAAGCACGTCAAAGGACAAATTACACATTTTAAATTAACTGACCTGTTTCGGAAAAATCGGTGCTGCGCGAGAGCAGGAAGTCTTAGTAAGAAAAGAAATAAAAAAAATATCATATTTAGAAATCGAAAGGCTTGTTAAATGTGATCAATGTCCTGCTGCGATATCAAGGACACTGTCAAACTCGGCAGGATTCCGCCTCCAAATCTTTTAAGGTTGACGCAAGTCGTTCAAAACTTAGCACTCTTCCAACGAATAGGCCTATGTTTATTTAAATTAAGAGAGCTATTTCTTCGATCACATAATAGTTGAACTGGGAAAGATTCAAATCAAAATACTGGCAAACATTTACATTTTGTTCTCATTTTTTCTGGTCTAAAGTGGACTTTCAAATGAAAGAAAAGCAGAGTAATCTGTGACGGAATGAATAAAATGTTTCAAACTTTTACATTTCATCTGAGTGGTCCCATGAATTATAGATTGAGTAGGAAAAACTTAAAAGCAGCTGTTATTTACCCCCAAACCCAACAGCGATATGCTCTGTTTTCGGATAACTAAATTTAAGACAGCCTTACACATATCCTTACAGTAATCAAGAGGAATAAATATTATCATTGTGG
Source organism: Acanthaster planci (assembly GCF_054643075.1). NCBI lineage: Eukaryota > Metazoa > Echinodermata > Asteroidea > Valvatida > Acanthasteridae > Acanthaster > Acanthaster planci. Next base: position 13,904,212 of record NC_141782.1, read on the forward strand.
AGCACAGGATTATTCTAAAATTATCAGACGATAAAGTTAACCAGTGAACAGCAGCTGATAAAGTCTCTTGCATTAGAAAGAAAAACAAATCTCCATCTCTGAGGGAAGAGAATCCTCAGTCCTTCATCCTTGGTCAGCCTGGGTTCACTGGCTTTTTGCAAGAGACTCGTTATTTGTTGCGTGAGTTCTTACATAAGGGTTTGAAATTCTCTGTCTTTAGGGTAGTTTCTTCGAAGAACCACTGCTGCCCCGCTTTGAATTTCCGCAACCAAGTAATTTTTTAATTCATTCATCCCCAGCCTCCATATGACATCGTTTATATCAGTTGAATTTCTCATAATGTGGCAGCAGTCTGAAGGGATGGGTGGAAGACTAGCGTTTAGAAGTCGATGACAATTGTTCTGTATTTTTTTTAACTTGTCTTGTCTTCTCGACATGTAACTCTCGATGTTTTTGTTATTGCTGTTTGTTATACTTCTTTATAATGATGTGTAATAGACCTCTCATTTTTTAGTATTTAATTGTCTGGTGTATCTAATTGTGTTTTGTCAATGTAATTTTACTGGATTTTTAAATGTCCAGCGCATTTGAACAAATTATAATGATATCGGCTCTTTATAAAATGAATGAATTATCAACACTGTTATTATGTCTCAGTGAAAAAAAATACAACAATAATAGTGTTTAAGGTTTAGGAACATTGTATCGGTTCGGACGTTGTAAACCAGTAAATCGAGCATTAAAAGGTGCAATTAACACCATTTGAAGTTGCCATGTCATACATGAATTGCACAGTTAAAGTTAAACACGAATGGATGTTGACACACTGTACTATTCAATATCTACAACTAAAACAGACCAACCAAAATTCGTAATGTTCACGAAAGTAGTACTGAAAGTAGTGCAAAGGGAAAAGAGACACTTGTTTGAACAAAATTGACGGATCTGCACGACTTTGCAAGAGTGTTGATAAAATGATTTCTTTCCCTGTAGGCCTAAGTTCCAAGGAAGCAGCAGGAATTGGTCAAAAGCACATTTCAGGAATGCAATGAGGTGACGGTATAGCTGGTACAGGCATGTATCCAGTTTAAAACTCATTACCTCCGCTCTGAGACAAAAACGAGGAAAGGAGAACTGGGGAATTTATTTTTTTTAATGTGAACCAACATTCCCAAACCAGGTTGAACTTGGTATTTTCTGATGTTGGACGATTCCTCTTCTTCAGCTTATTTTTTACTCTTTAAAGTGATTCACGTTAAATTGAAATTCTCTCTGCAGTAAGTTCTTACGGGTAGTGATAGCTTTAAAACCCCCATGGAAATATGAACAGTGGAAGTTCCACTAGTTTATGGTTATGAAGTTACCTAATTCAGCCTGGTTGGGGATATATAGTTGGTCACAAATAACTCAAGTAAGTGCACCAATAGCACTTTAAACGATCACAGCATGTATAATGCTTCATCGTCATGCCCATTTGTCCGCAAAAATGCGACATTAGGAAAATCTCCTGCCTGACCCACCACCCTGGAACAATTTCTGGATCCGCTCTGTGGTATCTACGTTACAGAACCGCCTAAGAGTTTTACTGCAATCAACACAATAGAGCTGGGATTCTGCCTGTCGTTGCAGGTGTTTCAGAGACGCCAGGACGGGTCGGTGAATTTCACCCGTAGCTGGGCCGAGTACCGCGATGGATTCGGTAATCTGACAGGGGAGTTCTGGCTGGGTAACGAGTATCTTCGTCAGCTCACCGGGGAAGGCAGATGGGAGCTGCTGGTGGAGCTGCTTGTACGTAAGGCGGGCGAGTCATTGGTGAGATACCTGATGTGGTACCAGACATTCAACATCACTGGTGAAAAATACGCCCTGCACGTTGGAGATTATGATACGACCCTACGCCTACTCCTATGTGATGTTGCAAGGTGCCTATCGGCTGGTACGTAAGCTTATAAGCTAATCATCTTCAGTTTGGTGTTGAAATTTAAATACACTTGGAGTGGAGTTTCGGAGATATATTATCGTAGAATTCTGAGTTTCGTAGATACATTTATCATCGAATTCATTATTTCCAAGAATTATGCATTTTGAGATAAATATTGTCATTGAAACCGTGCCAGTTCTTGGCAACTATTCCATTCTGTTGCTGGTCCACAAGCACCTCCATTTCATTTGTATTTATATAAGCCTGTAAATGTAGGACGGTAAGACTGATCGAACATATATGGAAATGGATACCAGAGATAAATGCAGTTTTCCGATGCAAGTTATGGACACTGACGCCTAGTGATCGCTTTTATGGATAGTGCAAGTTGAACAATAAGCTGAGTTTGTTCTCGCTCGTTGTGTCTCATACGAGAACACTATCACAAATTATAAATCATACTATCAGATCATGTCCCCGGTCGTTATGGCCCCCTCCAGTGACATAACTACATCGGGGCACGTGCCCCCAGCAGATGCCTGTTCCCCCCCGGTTTCCCCCAAGTTGAAATCTCCGTTGAGTTTGAGTTTATAATGCTACGCAGCTTCAGCTTATTTTCTTGTAGTGCCCCCTTGAAAAAAATGTTTGAACTCCCAGGTGACCCTCGGGAAATTTACTCCTAGTTAGGCCATTGTGCCCACCCCCACGCCCCTGCGGAACTGCCGAACAATACCACAGAATTACAAATCGTGACTACAGCATACCGGTAGCTTGTTCCAAATTGTTATATCCCCAGGGAATTGCATGACCTGCAGCCCAAAAGGCAAACAGGTGTAACTTTCCATGATTTCACGTTATCACTTTAAATCAGATAAACCTGTAAATTCCTGTAACATTTTGCCACGTCCTATCGGAGCAAAAAGTAGCAGCTATCAAACTTGATACTAAATTCCCACTGGTATTGGTTGTGAAATTAAATGAGAAGAAGAAACCTTTTAGGATTAATATTTCAGTCTTGGGCCAAAGGAAACCTCACTTAAGGCCTATAATGCTGGTGTCCAGAGAAAAAATCCAAGAGAATGGTTCGCTTGGATTGTTTGTGAAAAAAATCCCTTTTAAACTGGTCAGCTGGCCAAAATTGCCCAGATCGCTAAACTTAGTCCAAAGAAGCCAGGGTGGAATTCACGTTTCCTGTCACCTCAGACACCATCTCCAGATATACTGCAGTGGCAGTAAATCATATTATAACACATGGGCTTAAGATTATTTAATACGAAAGCCCAATCATGCCAATAAAGTATACATTTTCAGCCTGACACTACTTCGTTTTAAAGAATTAATAATTCAAATCAATCCGAAATAACGACGAATTACTAATTCGAAATAACGAATTACTTGAGCCTCCAGATGATGCTGTTTTGCATTGATTCTCATGTGATTCGAGGCGTACGTCTTCATACGTTAAATGTCCACCCCTAAAAAAAATTCCCATGATAAAAACCCTTTTTTTTTAAAATACTCACAACTCTCTTAGGTGTCCAGGCTGGATAATAAAATGATGTTTGACGTGTCGTCTTTCATTTCTCTTTTTTTATTCGTCATGACGAATTAGGCTGAAAATGTATACTTCATTGGCACGATTGGGCTTTCGTAGTTTAAACAGAGTGTATATTACGTATAATCTTTCAACCAAGGTTAGATTTAAACAATGACCTTTCCTTTCAAAATTCACATGTTCATGCCAATATGCAATCAAACTAAAGCTACCACTCTAGAAAAGAATTACAGAATCAAAATGTTTCAAATTATTTGAATATTTCCAGGGTGCCACTCTAAAAATCACATGTACACAGTGTAAGGTTAAAGCTTATTGTCAGTATTCAAGTTTTGAAATTTTATTTTATTTCCCGAGTAAGTTTTTTTTTCAGTTGTAAGTCTTCACACAATAATGTAAAACTCGTCTAAAACATTGCACTCATATCACGCTCCAGTTCAGGAAGTTTTGATCAAAATGCTTTAAGTAACATATTAGTGAAGAAGTAGCCAATCTTTATGTTTATTTTTTATGCCAAAAAAGTCTTTCGTCTCTGGTTATCGTGCGCCTCAATCTCTTTTTTTTTTCTCTCTCTCTCTCTGCAGTGCAGTATTGCAACAGTGCCCTCTATCGCTGCACTGACTTAACATTTTGCCAACAGCTCGAACTTTTACTCAGGGCGATAGACCCCGACGAAATTGATGTTAAACAATAATAGCATGCTATGGACACGAAGTTGTTTGTTGTCAGCTTACAATCATAATCAAGCTGGTTTAGTCTCATGAATCGACAACATGTGTCTGCAGTTGTCTGTTCAATCCAACCCTGTCTGACCAGAGAAAAAAACTTTTTATGGTCTTAGGTTTCGATTTTAAGAACATTATGGTGCATTCCACGCTGCGCTCTGCCACAAGACAGACTTCAAAAGATCGATAGGCTCCAACGTGATCTCTGTGTATGGAAATAGGATAAGACCTTTCCTAGCCACATACAAAGCTACATGAGCATGGAAATAATGAAATCATCTGTTCCGTCTGCCCCAAAGCTTTGATTTAAATCAAATAAATTGTCCCCAGAAGCAGGGAAAGTGTATTTTGAAGGTAGGCTGGGACCTCCCGTTGCCCTGAGACCAGGGGATCCTGTGGATTCAAGAAAAAAGAAAAGGCCCTGTATATACACCCTATAGGTTGCAGTACATGTTATAAAAGAAAATTCCACGGTTTGTAAATACAAATGGAAGTCTGCAAGGGGTGGGGGCGACCGCCATAGAGAACACAATTATAATATTTTATTTAAATCCACTCAAATTTCCCTCTCAAAAAGTGCCAGTTTTAAGGGGACTGATTTGGGTGACCAATTATTTCTCCAATTTAAGGGATGTCTGATTTGCTCCTCCACTTTCTCACTTTGTTTGTTGTCTCCTCGGCTCTGTTTTCGTCATTTCCTTACAGACAATTAAAGAACCTATGGTGAGATTCTCCAAGTATCATGATTCAAATCCAAAAGGGTTAAAACTCTCTCAATTCGAATGAAAATTGAGTGTTATGTCGTCCTTGCAATAAGATCAAAATTTCACTCTATTTTCCTTTGAAAGGGGTTCATCTTGAAACTAATTCAATATAAATTCAGAGTGATTTTCGTTCTAAAGCGTGTCGTGCCTAGTTTCACTCTCGATTGAGTGGTTGCATATGAACACACTCAAGGATTTTGTACGTGTACACGTACATTATGTTCAGTGTTGAAATTATTTTTCATCAGCTACAATTGCAAAACGCATTCGTATACTACCTGCCCCCAGCTTTTAATTTGAATAAAGATCATTACGCTCTAGTTAAAAAAAAATCGGAACTGATTAATACCGATTACTTCTCTGGACCGATGATTTGAGTGATGGTGTCATATCATACGATGGCCCATGACAAATGCTATACTTGGAAATTATGTTTAATTTAAAAAAGCATTATGGAGCTTCCCCTTTCCCTGTTACCAATGTGAAAACATCTTCCTACAAGTTGGGTTCCTACACAGAATGAGTTTACATTGGGTAGAAATGGGGTAAGGTTGGGGTTGGGTTTGATGGAATGGGCGATTAATAGGTTTACAGTATAGTTTAAGGATGGATGTAGCGTTCTGGTACGAGCTCTATGGTTTGTGGTACATAGTTTAAACAATTCGCAAATGTATTCGTGAGGAACAGTCCAGCACACGCAATTAATCATTGGATTACTAAAAGAAATCCGTAGGACTGTAATGAGAATTGAGAACATGTAATGAGAATATTTGTGATGTGGATAGTCGCACTTCTGCAGAGCCTTACATCAAAAAGGCGTATTTGTGGCTTTTAAAAATTTGTTCTCCCTTTTTAAGAGCTTTTGAATACGTTTGGTTCTTGGGAAGTAGGCCTACATAAAATTCTTCACAATCCGATTATTTTTTTTTCTCACCACAGAAAAGGTGGTTGGGGAAGATTCAACAGCCCATCCCCTGGTCGAAAAGTGGGGATGTATGACCCCATTCCCCGGGATTTACTCTGATACCTCTAGAGGAATAATAAAAATGGCGAAGGTGGATGCTCAGATCATTACATTAAGTTGTTAATTAGCCTTAATGTTGATACATGTCCTTTCATCGTTTCTGTTCTCATTGAATGACAAAAATGAAGTGTGTCCGTCAACGATCTCAGTCCCACATGATGCAAAAGCAAATAGCGGGACAAATTTGATGTCGAAAGAGCATTTGCGCCAAAATTCTCACTTGCTGGACATAACGTCCTGAGCGTCTGAACGAGTGTTATAGGGCAACAGAAATTCCACTTTTAATCCGTTCCAGCTTGAATCGAACTTACAGCTACAACTGTGGAATGGATTTATTGAGATTAACGTGTGTAGTGGATATACTTGGTTATATGAAAACGCTTCCAAATGCTATTTGACAGTGTTTGGGAGCACGTCCCAGACTGTCCCTGAAATTGAAGGATTTCCACTTGTTAGAGACAAACTCATCCTTCCAAATGATAAATTGTTTCCCGGACAGTTGGATGGGACTTCTTGTTGCCGCACCACGAGACTTGGGGATATTGTAGATTCAACGGAACAAAAAGTTTAGTCTGCAGTTTAAACATGTTATAAAAGGAAAGTTCTACTGTTTACTTGTGGAATTACAATTGAGACTTTGCTAAGAGGAGTTTGGGGTTAAAAGACCCCCATTAAAGCAAAGCTGTTTCTTGTAGACCTTCCTCTTAAAAATTTGGGGGAATGATTAAGTACTTGAATTAAGGAATTTGTATGTGCTTCCCTGCTGTCCGACTTTGTTTTTTATGTCTTTAATGATATGGGCTCTGTTTTCGACATTTGTTTTCAGGGCTGGTATTTTTTGTGGTCCCTCGATTCCTGCAGGAAAAAAAAACCCAAAAAACCTGATGCAAACTGCTCTCTTGCTACATTGACGTAAGATAAAAATTTCAAAAATGGTGGAGGGCCTGACACTTTTAAACTAGCAGAAATATTTTCGTTGTTGAACACGCATAACCAAGGGTTCCATACGTGCCATGTATAGTGAATGCGTTGTTGGAATTATTTTTCATTGACAAGAATCGCAAAAATGCATTCGTGCACTGTCTGCCGCAAGCCTCCTGATTTGAATTAGGAATAGGACGCTCTACTTCAAAATTGAAATTGATTAATATTAATTATTATGGGAGCCGATTTTGAGTGATAAGGATTGGACGGCTCATGAAAAATGGCACCCGTGGCGAAAGCGCGGGTGGAGATCGATTTTTTGATGCATGCAGAGTACGCAAAATCAAGTAACGAAAAATAATTAATTTTATGGCCTTTACATACACGATAAAGTTGGCCAGAATATTCAGGTTAATTGTTCAAGTACATTTAAAGAGAACTTGATGTCACAAAAGCAATCACGCTGAAATTCGTTCCAACTGAAAATGAAGTCAAGTACTTCTCCTTATTTGTTTATTTTCGTCGAAGCGACACAAATGTCATTCTCAATCGAATCGAACCTTTAGCAGGAGTGGGTTTAAAAGGACAAAGAGAAGTTGCAGGCATACTTGAGTTTAATCCTTACAGAGGAATATTTCACCCACAAGTTTAAGATCGCTGCAAGTCCTGGGTACTTCCTGCAAATTTGTTTTTCGTATGCTTGCTCTTCTTTTCTACCTGATGATATGAAGATTTCACTTTTGGACCTAGTTTCTGTTCCTTACAGAGATTTATTAGATTAAAGGATCAAATGCTTTGTTCTTGGAAAAACGTTTTAGCAGATTTACACCCATTGGGAATTTCGTTATGTACAACTTCACATTCTTTGTGGGAGTGAGGGTAAATTTGAGGGCTTTTTACATGTTTTGGGAAGAAAATGACCATTAATAAATCAATCTTCACATAACACTTCTAAGGCGCGGAATATTTTTAGAAAAATAATAATAACAAGAGCATAATTAATTGCAACTGATGTACGTATTCAGAGGTTGTAGTCATGATTTCATTGTAAGGATCTTGTAACAGCCGAATGAAGATATCATTGTGAACGTGTGGTTGTACGTATGCTTATCCAGTTTGCACGTGTCTTCTTCTTGATACATCCAGGTGACTCTCTCACGACCAAGCACAATAACCAAGACTTCTCGACCTATGACCGAGACAACGACGACGATGCTGGCAACAACTGCGCTGAGAAGCACCACGGAGGCTGGTGGTTCAATAAGTGCAAATCCAATGCTTGGAATCCAGACGTGACAAGTAACCTCAATGGTGAACATTCCACAGCTACGGGTGGGTCTGGCAATCGTGCTAATCTAAGATGGAAGAACATACCCCCGGGTGAAACAATATACACAAGTGAAATGAAAATGCGAAAAGGGTAAATGCCTGTTCGATTTCATTTATTCTGTGCAAAAGAATGTTCTCAATATTTCACCCATTATAAGATGGGCTTGGCCATGATGAAACTTTCATGCCGAAGGAGTAAAATCAAAATAATGTCAAGAGTTATCACAATATTATAACACAACGTGTCCACCAAACAATCATTAAGGAGCAAGGCTAATTAACTCGGCAGACCTCGATGTGACTAGGATTCCCACTGGTAGCCTGTGACCCAGATCCACTAGGAAACAATTTTGAGATGACAAAAGTGCCTTTTCACCTATTGAACCTATCTGAGGGCACCAATAATATAATTATAATGATATAATAATAATAATAATAATGTATAATTCTCACTATGAGAATACTAAAGGTAAGATAACTTTCAAGAAGCTTTAAAAGAGCTAGACAAGTGAAAGAAGTAACGAAGCATGTAATGTAAACCATTAGAGTGTAGCAAACGTAGTACATCAAGTTACATGTACAATACTCAGAATGTATTTTTTTTAAAAGTCACAATCAGCAAAGAGCGGTTAATATTGTGTACAATGAGACGTTTTGGAGATGTGTTGAGCTCAAAGTACAATTGGCGATGAATGTAATAAGAGAGAGTATAGGGAAGTCACAATTCCTCGAACCGCAGAAGTTGCCTCATATTGAGTAGAAGGAATGAGAACGTGTAATAAACGTTATAGTTCGTCTAATTTTAAAACAATGATGTGCTGGATTGATCTCTGTTTTCTTGTTTCTTTTGTCTTTCTTTGACGGAAAACCTACCAATCTGAGTGGTTCGCTACAGCTAAACACGTTGTAATTAAATTTTCCAACCCCGTATTCCATGTTGGGTAACAGACGACGTAGTGGTTGGCTTTTTTTTGGGGGGGGGTGATTTCCTTTATCCAATTTCGCTTTGTGGTGATACTTTCTGGGTAAAACGTTCCCCACGCATTCTTTCACACACACAAGGTCACCTCTAAGTTGCAAGATATTTGCACCATCTGGCCAAATCTGGTTGTGCCATTGTGACCCTAATAAGTGTCCGATTTTATGCCTCATTTGCTGCGCTTTTATAGATGAACACTTGAAATATTTTGCAAGATGGACCAATTATGTAACTGGCAACATTGAGGGATGTTTTTCGCTCATCTGTGGGACCTTGCTTAATTAGCAGTTAATCAATATTTGCAACGAAGGTGCAAAGGCGCAGTAGATATAAAAGTGCATGACGCCAGCATATCCAGTACTGGGATGGGAATAGCCATCACTAGCCTCAGATGTCTATGAAACGCCTTTTCCACTGATCACTGACGTCCATAGCTGTACACAACTACTCCAAACACCTCCAGCGACAGAAAATCATCTTGCAAAGCTGACTGAGTATTTCGTTTGGAGTGCTCTAGTACAAGTGGCCTTGAGTAAGTCGAAAATTTCTTGCCTCTTTACAATTATTGTTCTGATCTATTGCTCTCTTTTCAGGTGATCCGAAATGTCCCCTAAACAGCAACTGATTGGAGATAATGATTGAGAGACCACGTAGGCCTATATATAGGCAACAAGGATGTTGAACTTTCAAGGTCTGAAAGTGAATTTGACTGCAAACTTAGATTACTTAAAAGCCTTGCTGCAAAAGCTGCCAAAATAAGAAATAATACGGTGTTTCAGATGAAGGATCTTCGTTATCTTACCCTTTCGGGGGCCGGTCAACGATTGAAAAACAGGGAGTGGTATTTATATGCCCACTTTGACACAGGCCGATTAAGATCAGTGTCACAGTCTATGGGAACTTTAACGAGGAGATCACTTCACACAAAATTTTTATATTTACACCATATACATCTAAATTTATTCAAAACAATAATTATGCACAACTTGAAATTGCAGGGGAAATATCTGAAAATGTCCCTCAATGCAGAACTTGGCCCATGACCATAGAACGGCAAATTCATCAATCGTACTAGATTTATCTTACAATTAAATTTCCTGCCCAATTCTTATTTTACACGGTCAAATTCCTCTATACGAATTATTCAATATTTGCAATGCTCAACCATCAATTCACGTTAAAAAACTGTCAGTTTCTTGTACAACCTTTCTTCATATGAACAGTTCTAGAATCCTTATTTTGCCGGTCAATTCTCAAGGCTCAATGCTAAAACGTCCAACCACACAATCCGTCCGCACTGTGGAGGACATATATATAGTAAATTAGCCAGAGTTACTTCAAACTGCAATTCCGTACTTAATATCTAGACAAGTCAAATAAGTCGAACAATTTATAAGTTTATAACCAAAATATCACAATACCACAAGTAGTTCACCACAAGGGTGACATTTATACAGCAAAGAATCAGTACATTTCCCACGACGTGTGACTTTTAAACAGGTGCAACAAACCAAATAAATCAATTATCTCGAACTTTCAATCCTCTTCACAAGATAAGGCCAAATACAGAGGGAATCAAAAAAATTAATCAGAATATTATACAACAATAAGAAATTATTTATGAAGGGGAGATTTGCAGTGGTGCTCGTCACAGCTACGGTAGTTCCACACCCATCGTCCAGATTGCCAAGGCTAGTTGAATTGCCAGAGCAGGACGACGCTGTGGAGAGCCGCCTGTAGTTTCATCTACACAGGTTCGGGAACAGCGAGGCTTCACTCTGCCAATGGAGTTCCCGGCAGCTAAGACTCTCTCCAGGCTTCACAGATTAACTGGCTGCCTACAACATCAGGGATCCGCTGATCCATGTACATCATATAAAGACCATGACTGCCGTTATTCCGCCGACATATGCTTGTCCGAGCCACCCCCAAGACTTCACAGAGCCTCAATCATCTGCGCCAATAGCCAAGGGACGGCACAAGCTAACCAAAATGGCTAAGTCAGCATAAATCAGAACACCGTGTTCTGAACCTGCGCGTACTGCAGTGAGTTTCCCCCAAATATCGCCATTACTATAGAAACACACGTCGCCCTCTTTTGTTCACACTGATATCCATGGAGTAATAGGCTTTCATACTCGCGAGATTATCATGTAGCAAGGAAAAGAATATTGCTGCTCAACACTGCCCTCGTGTGGTCTTTAGGGAAATTAATCAAGTGTCCGCTCTTACCTTCTAGTGAGAAACCAATTAACTGCAGGAGAAACCTTCATACAGTGTCACGTGTTTGCCCTCGAAAAGTGACAAAATTATGGTACTGCCGAACATACGCCTAATAAATTCAGGATCTCACAAAATCTCCTCACAAGATATCAACACTCCAGGAAAAGCTAGAAATAAACAGCAGAATGTTATAAATGTATACCATTGCATGTATTAACTTGGCAATTTAGCAAGTGAATGGTTACCATTTTCAGGGTTTGCTTGACGAGATGCAAAATTAAGATGGCAAAAAGATACTTATACTGATCTTTAGAGTGGAATCGTGACGTGGTGTTCATTTCTTGGGGGGCGATGTTTTGATTTTTTTTCCGGAATATTGAAAAATTGCAAGAGTTAAAGCTTAACTCAAGGGACTACGAACTGAATGTACTTTGAATGGGGTTTGAGGGATTGTAATTAATTTCTGGTGCATTTTGTCCACCAAAGAAAATGCATTAATGTAAAAACACACTTTAAGTCAATTTCAAACAGCAAAAATTACGGGACCCCATTTGCGTTGTTACCATTTCCATTCTTCCTTGGATTAAGATGTAACCCACTTCACACCTGCTGGTCCCATTCTTGCAATTCGGCCGGCAAGCAAGGAAAATCATTATGCATACAACTTCACGTACATGTATTCCGCTCAAGGGACTGAGAGTTTCTCTACCAGGACCTTAATTCTGATCCAGAAACTGAACATTTTCAATACGAGTTCAGGATTTCAATGCAATGATCCAGTACTAGAAAGCCAAAATGGAAGGTGTTATCAAGGGTCCGGATAATATATCGTTTTGACACTTGGCAGGGATATAATTACTAAGAGGTTTCATTGTGAATAACACAGATATGGGAACATGACTTAAAGGCATGAGATTAGCGGGGTCTCTGCAAAACAGAGATCTTTGGTTTTCGGTGGCACCGTTGCTTAATACTAAGTCTCTGACATTTGAGACAGCTAATATCACTGGGGAGAAGTTTATTTTGTCTTACTCTTTAAAGACCAGTGCGCAAACTGACAAAATCACCGCTTTAATTTATTCTCAAAAGGGAGGGGGGAACAACAGTTCAACAACCTTAGATAAGTCTTGGAACAAACTTTGTAGTAAAGGGCAACGTCCTTTTCCAAGGTATTATTGTTGAAAATAAATTATGATTTATTTTATACTGATTGAAGGCTGGATAAAAATTAAAGACGATGGATCTTCAGGTTGAACAGGCAAGACTGTATATGACTCAATACATGTCGACTCATCAACACGTTACTAAGCGATGGGTCACCAATGCCACTCACACCTGATGAATAAAGTCAAGGGTATTATAGATGCTGAGCCGATGGCACATCACACCGAGTCATTCAGTGTCGGAATTAAAGGTAAAATGACAAGCTCCCCATCCTTTCCAGATCATTCACTCCTCGTTTATTATTTGATGTTTGTCTTGTTTTGTTTCCCTTTGTTTCATTTTATAAATTTTTTTCTAATATTCAATACTAGAGGTAAGAATTTCAAAGATTGATGTTAGACACGTCCAATGGATGCTTAAACATGCTTTGTTTTCAAAAATGTACGTGTATAATCACGCAACTTGTGTTCTCTGTTTTTAATTTCCAAACTTTTTCAACCTTAATATTGATCACATAATAATGCACATGTAATCGTTTAAAACTGTCCCTGTCAGCATTTATCTGTGTGGAAATTTGTCTTTTCATCGAGTAACAGCAATACCATACTGTCTCTAAATATCAAAACGGATATTTACTAGGCCTAATCCTGTTTCTTAGCGCTCATTATAAATTTCAGCATTTGTAAACGGTTGATGCTGCTATCAGCATGTTAGCCTTGGTTGATTGGTCTTGCATTGCACTTTAATAGGCAGAATAGCCACTCGTTAGACCCAAATGACTTGCCTGAACATCTGTTGCCACTTGGTCCTTGGTTAATTAATCACCTACAGACCTCACATTGATTGCGTGGGACTCGTTCCACGTACTGAGACAGAATGCAGAGAACTTAGTTTATGACATCCATCAGATATTCTGTGTGTAATACTCCAAATGTTAAACTGAGGACAAGAAATAAATATCATCAAAGGTTTGGAGACGGGTAAACAAGAACAAACAAAAGGGTACATAATTGTGTCGGCAAAAGGGGAAATGGGAGAGATTTTATGGGGTTTATACAGGGTGAAGCAAGCAAAAACAGATAAGTGTCCGACTGCTTCGTTTGACAAAAGTCCTTTACGCGTTTAGCTCTGATAGTGCCTCAAGCTCTCAAAAGAATCAGTTGATGCAAAATTTTGGAGAAGGTGCTCTTTTCGTTATCTGACTGAATTCAACGGAGGCTGAAACATATCGTCGTGTCTCCGTGATCAGCTGTCCCATTCCTCCAGTGGAAAAATTAATGTGCAGCAAGTATACAATAATAAATGCTGTGATTGTTTTTGAAATCCTAATCACCAACTCTTCATGGAGATTTTCAGTTAGTGGTTGTGTGAATCAATTTCTATGCCAATCTGCTTTTGTTACAACTTCTGATCCCTTGGGAAAAAAATCATTCCGAATTCAGGGTTAGACAGGGAGAGAGAATGTGGTTCGCTTGGGGGTTAAGAAGACCCTTATACACTGTAGTTATATCAACAGTTTGGGTCCTTTTTGGGGGGACGCTACGTAGCGCCCTCTTCCGATCACTGACTCTTCGAAATAATGTCACACAGTATCACCTAAATTATTTACCGCCTAGCCGACGTATTCCTGGTCACACGTGAACTGCCACGTGTCACGGGCCCGCTTCATCTGGCTAGCAGGGACAAAAATCACATAACGTGGTTGTATTCGTGTTATTCGTCACGAAATCAGTGTCATCATCTGCATACGCAAAGCATGTACCTTTTTATTTATTTATTTGTTCATTTTCTGCAAAAGTTGCCTCAGGCTGAATTGAAACAGGCAGTTGGCGTTTGTAACTCACGATTTGCACACGCACTGCACCATCGCTTATTTTAGGACGTCTGAAGCACACTGCGAGGAATTTTCAAGTTTTCTTTTCGTAATTGCAATGAAAAAGGCTTCAACAAACCAATCAATGGGAAAATAAAGAAGGAGGTAGTATAAACCCAATTATTTTCTGGTACATGTAATTGCACAAAAAGGCTGGTAGCATTAGGGATTCTTCACGCTTCCTCTTTTGAAATACACGTCGACTTTATACAGCACAGGGAGTTCAGAATACATAAGGAATCACATTTTACCGACTACTCGGTATAAAATCTCTCTGTTCACGACTCATAGTTTAAATTATGGTAATTAGACGTTTCAAAGTAGTCTATCTGTTAGGAATTTCAGAAGTCTACAACTTACAAATATACCTTTCCGTATTGTCGACCCCAAGAAGGGCAAGACCCTAACTGATTGCATTTTTTATAAAAGAACACAACCAAACTCATGAAATAAAATAGTGTGGTTTTGTTTTTGTTTTTATTTATCAAAGACGGTATTAATAAGCCAGTTTCAAAAGCATTTCCCAGCGCTGCTATATAAAGAAATATGCATGAGAAAAAAGTTGCAATTCAAGGAAAAGACGAAAATGAGTGAAAGAGAAACATTGGAGTGTCCCACTGTGAACTCAAAGACTGCTTAAAATTACATCCCATCTAACATGGCTTAAATTGTTATTACTTTTCGACTGTCCAGAGGGTATTTATTATATTAAAGAGTCGAAGCAAGAACTTTGAGTCTTTATTGAGTAGGGTTAGGCTGTGATTAAAATTTGTCCTTCGGCGTCTCAGGTAAACATGATTATTGCCATTAACTGCCTCCCATTCGCTTAACCAACTCTACTGTCAGTTAAGTAAATATTCGGCCTTAATATTGAGGCAGCTATTAATTTTGATTTCGTAACGTCAGCAGCGGTTGTAACATGGGCAGATTTTTCTGTACTTTTTTGTCTTTCTGCAAGCTATAGAACACTAAAACTTTGGCCTCGCATTCATTTAAAGACCATCAGTAAAAAGTAAC